>NC_090817.1:40211730-40511730 GCF_000390325.3 Nicotiana tomentosiformis | reverse complement strand
AGGTCTTGGTAAAATTCACATGTTGCTTTACCAATAGCCTCATCACCTTGGATCCACTATCCATTCTCTTCTTTGATTTTGTGGATATAGAGTTTCCTTCTTCTTCCTCTAATAAGACTGTGGAAGTATTTAGAGTTGGCTTCACCTTCTTTGAACCACTGAAATTGTGTTTTTTATTTCAGGAATTTCTCCTCTAACTTCATATATCTGATGTATTGAGCTTTGAGATCATGCAGTGTTGTTCTATCAGATTCTTCATTGGTCTGAGCCAGAAACATTTCTGCTGCCTTCACTTGTTCTTCAAATTCTTTTACTTTTTGGAAGATGTCACCATATTCTTTTCTGGACCATCTACTTAGACTAGTGCAGAGTGCCTTAAGCTTTTGATGAAATACCCACATAGCACTCCCATTCACTTGTTTGTTCCAGATGTCTTTAACAAATGGTTTGAAGTTAACATTATCAACCCAGAAGTTAAGAAATCTAAAGTACTTGTTGCCAGTGTCCTATCTAATATTGATTTCCATGAGAAAGGGATTGTGGTCAGACCCTGTTGAGGCTAAATAGGAGACAGAAGTAGAGGGGAATGCAGATAACCATTTATCATTCACAAGACCTCTATCTAATCTTTTTCAAACAATCGAGCCTTGCCCTCTATCATTGGACCAGGTGTATTTAGGACCATAAAATCCCACGTCGACCAGTCCACAATCTTCAATCATGCAGAGAAATTTCATACTCTTGATCATTTGGTATGGGATGCCCCCTATTTTCTCTTCAACAGAGGCAATAACATTGAAGTCTCCAATTACATACCATGGAGAGTCATAGATGGCAAATTTGTGCCTCAACACCTCCCAGAGAGGTCTTCTCAGAATTGGGGTACATTTGGCATAGATTACTGTGAGGAAGAAGGGTTTGTTATTTTCAAAATGTCTCATCTCTAGGGTGAGTTGTTGTTCATCATGATCAATCACTGCGGTAGCGAACTCTTTGTCCCAAAAAACTCAGATTTTGTTATTACCATTAGAGGCCGCTTGGTGCATGGAAAGTTGAATTTTGAAGTGGTTGATGTGGAGATATGGAGTTTGAAGGAATGGTTCTAAGACTGCAATAAAGGGTAATTTATGAATGTGTTTCAGAATTCTGAGCCTTTCAATAACTCTAGAGGTTCTGATGCCTCTTGCATTCCAAATGATTGTACTAATCATTGGAATGAGGAGGAGGTTTTATGGGTTGGTGGGACACTACTACTCCTAGTAGCTTTGCTTCTTGTGATCCTTGGTGAAGGTCTCTTTCTGGATGGAATTCTTGTAAGTGCAACATTGTCCTCCTTTGGATATCCATTTACTGCAGCAATCAGAAGATCACAGTGACGTTCTTCTTCAGGATCTTCCTTACTACATCCTTTTTCATCATCTTGATCCCCCATTATGTCATTCTCTGATTGTATTGGCCTGTATTCATCTTCTTGCCGAGGATATCTGCTGAGTGGCTACTCCTCTAGAACCTTTTCCACTAGATGCCGATATTGGCTTTCTTTGAGGGGAACAGGAGTGATTTTGTGTGTTCTGGATGAGTGGCTATCATTGTTGGTTGGTCCACCTGGGGTTGTTATTTTCTTGGACAGGAGAGGTTGGGAAAGGGAAGGATTGGCTACTACAACATGTTTGTAGGTAGGGGCTTCCTCTGATTCATTGGGAACAAGGCTATATCTTTTCTGGGCAGTAGAGCTCAAAAAAGGAGTGTCATCAGGAGGCTCAGTAGGTTCATTAATACTAATTCCTACATTCTGTTTTCTCATTGCTTTTCTTCTTTTTTGACTGGGTTTGTTCCTTGATTTTTGTGGCTGAATTTGAAAATCAGCTACAGCATGAGCTTTTCCTTTAAGCAAGGCTCTCATTTGAGCAGAGTGGTCTTCTTCAGAGATGAAGTTCTCAGAAGCCTCCTCATAATTCATATTTTCTGTCTGTTGTGCCATTTGTTTGTCTGAATTTGAAACTGTGGTGGCAGGGGTTGATTGGTCAATCCTACGGTCAGTCAATTGTGCAGTAGCACACTCATACAAAACATAAGGAATCCCAACCCCTAATGGTGCCCCTTCCTGTTTATCTATTGGTTTCTCCTGAGAATACTCCATTCCTCCCTAAACATCCTTTTCAGACATAGTAACATTAGAAGTAGTGGATTGATCAGTAGTCAGGGTGACTTGTTCCTGGACATCTGGAGTCACCAATCGAGAACTGGAAGCCATATCTGGTTTCTTGTTCTGCATGGTGGATGCACTGCCGACCTTCTATTGTGATGGTTGTTTTGGTATGTATGCCTGCTGTTGTTTCTTGCTTTGGTTAGTGCTTTTGAAGTTCTTCTTCTTTTGGCTTTGCCATTCATCTTTTGATATTTCAGTGACTGCATTCTGTTGATCTGTTTGCTTTTGGTGCTCTGTTACATTTTGCTTGTTTTGGTCTTGTGCAATTGCCTTTGGTTTTTCTACTTGTGTCTTCTTTTGGTTCTTGCTAGTATCTGCATCATCTTTGGCCTTATTTTGGTTACTGATCTGGGATTTACTAACTTCAACAACTTCTTTTTCCTTTCTTTACATTTCCTCATCTCTACTTCTGATTTGGCATGTATGTAGAGAGTGTCCCTGGTGTCTACAGTAGGTGCAATATGAAAGAACATTGTCATATTACACTTCAAGCTACTGACCATCTCCATTAACATCTTGGTCTTCATCATAACCTAGCCAAATATGACTAGGTCTCTCCTTAGTGAGGTCAATTTGCATTTTGACTTTGGCCACACTACCTCTTGTTTTTTGAAAAGTTTCCAAGTCTAGAAAGAGAGCCTTACCAACAGGAGATAACAAAGGGGTGAGTATATCCATATAGACATAGTAAAGGTGCCAGGGAAGTTCAGGGATTAAAATCCGTACTGGGACAATAGGGGAGTCCTCGTTAGGATTGAACACTGGGTTCCATGCTTCAATTTTTATCATTTGGCCTTGGATGTACATGTACTGCTTGGTCCATACTGTGGAGTGGTCATATTTGTTGTCCAAGTCAATGTACACTATTTTTGCATTGAAATGAGCTATTTTGACACCATCTTTGAGCTCAATTTGAGTTATAAAGCTTTTCCTGATCACTTCCATCTTGGGCATGGTGTTTGCAAACTTGCCCACTACTGTATATTTGCATCTGTCAGCAAATATCACCATGTAATCCTCTCTTCTGAAGATAACTGCTGGTTTGCCTAGCTTGGTAGTGATAATGGGAGGGGTAAATTCAATGGGGGCTATCTCTGCTTCATGCCTAACTCTCAACCTATTGACATACAAGTGTGTTACTGTTGGTGATGATGGAGGGGGGATATTGACATGTAGTTTGTTTTTGTTCTGGCTAGTATTGGGCTGTGGATTGGTGACTATAGTTGGGTTGGGCTGGGAAGATTGCACAGCTTTTTCCTACGATTTTGTGATGTTATTTTGGTTCCTTTTTGGAATGTTTGGTCTCTCAAAATTATAAGATACCTTGAGGGGGGAGTGTGGATTGGTTTGTTGAGGTTTTGAGCAGTTAAGGGATCTTGATTACCTAGGATGGACTGCACTGCTGCAGCAGGAAATGATGGACCAGTGTTATTGCCCGCAACTAATTGTTGAGGATTTGGAAATAGAGCTTCTTTGTGGTGGTCAGGAGTAGTGGCAAGAGCATTTGTTATGGCAATTGTTGTGGCGTCCGGAAAGCTATTCTCTTAGATTTGCTCAGCTTGGACAGTTGGGACACTAGTGTCGACCCCTTGTGTAACTGGTGAAGAAGACAGCATATGAGCATCACTTTTTTGAATTGGTTCATGTAAATTGACTTGGCGACTATCTTTTGGAGGGATTTTGGAGGCATGAACAAAGGATTGCCTCTCAGTTTGGACCTTAGAAACGTCTGTGGCATTTTGTCGAGCACCTGGCTTGCTTAACTCTGCAGAGGTAAATTTTTGCGAAATTGGGACACTTGGGTTATTGATGTTGTGGTCCGAGATGTTAGAATAAATATCTATAGCAGCAGAACTCAATTCGCATTGGTTTCTAACATTTTGGATCGCCAGAACTCCATTTTCGTCGACCTGGAACATAGCGTGAAAATATGGCACATCTGGGGTGACGCTTGGTACATGGGGGGGGGGGGGGTTGAAATTTGATGAGAAGCTGGTATTTGACTTGGAGAACACTCTTTGGTGCTTTGAATCATGCAATTTGGCCCCAAATTGGGGTTGGTATTTTTTGATTTGACCTGGCTAAGATTTGTTAGGATGAACCCTGCTGTATTATGGATATTTGGGGCAGCTGGGTTCAAATTGGGATGTGAAACCATTTGGGGGTTGTGCAATGTAGAAAGATGCGTATTTTGTGGTTAGTCCGATGGTTTTCCACCGCCGTACAACGGCATGGTGGCCATATCGCCGCTTCTGGCTACTGTTCAATTATGTCGTCGCTTCTGGCTCTGAGTAAATCTTGGCTGTGTAATTGAAGTTCTGCAGGAGCATAGCTACCAATTCCAAGTCGTGGACAGGGTAATACTTCTCATGAACTTTCAGTTTCTGAGATATGTAGGCAATCACCCTACCATCTTGCATCAACACCGCGCCAAGGCAAACACGTGATGCATCACAGTACACAGTGTAATACCCTGAACCCGTAGGCAATACTAACACTGGGGATGTAGTCAAAGCAGTCTTGAGATTTTTAAAGCTCTCCTCACACCCCTCGGATCATCTGAAAGGAGCACCCTCCTGGGTCAATCTGGTCATAGGTGCAGCAATAAATGAGAAACCCTCTACGAAACGGCGATAATACCCGGCCAAACCAAGGAAACTTCGAATCTCAGTACCTAAAGACTGTCTGGGCCAACTCTGCACTGCTTCAATTTTCTTCGGATCAACTTTGATTCCTACACTTGACACCACATGGCCCAAAAATGCCACCGAATCAATCCAGAATTCACACTTTGAAAATTTTGCATACAACTTATTCTCTCTCAAGGTCTAGAGCATGATCCTCAGGTATTGCTCATGTTCTTCCCGACTGTGGGAGTACACCAAGATGTCGTCAATAAATACAATGACGAATGAATCAATATATGGCTAAAATACATTTCATCAGGTGCATAAATGTTGTTGGGGTATTGGTCATACCTGTTCTTTACTGTAACCTTTTTCAACTACCGAAAATCAATACACATGCGCATAGAACAATCTTTTTTTTCATAAACATAACTGGAGCACCCCAAGGTGAAACACTAGGCCGAATGAAACCCTTATCAAGCAACTCTTGCAACCGCTCCTTTAACTCCTTCAAATCCGCTGGGGCCATATATTATGGTGGAATAGAAATGGGCTGAGTGCCCTGAACATATCAATACCAAAATCAATATCTCTATCGGGCGGCATGCCCAGAAGATATGTTGGAAATACATCTAGATAGTCTCTCACTATCGGAATTGAATCAATGGTAGGAGTATCGACACTGATATCTCTCACAAAGGCTAGGTATGCATCACACCCCTTCTCAACCATCTGTTGTGCCTTAAGGTAGGACACAACCAAGCTAGAAACATAATCCAAAGTACCCCCTCCACTCCAACCATGGTAAACCTGGCATAGCCAATGTCACCATCTTAGCGTGACAATCAGGAATAGCATGATAGGACGACAACCAGCCCATGCCCAATATAACATCAAAGTCTACCATAATGAGCAACAATAGATTAGCTTTGGTCTCAAAACCACCAATAACACCTAAACACGACTGATACATATGCTCAACAATAATAGAATCTCCACAGGAGTGGACACATAAATAGAAGAACTCAAAGAATCACGAGATACACCCAAGTACGGAGCAAAGTAAGATGATACATATGAGTAAGTGGAGCCTGGATCAAATAAGACTAATGCATCTCTATGACAACCTGGAACAATACCTGTGATAATTGCGTCTGATGTAACCACCTCCGTCCTACCTGGAAAAGCATAACATTTGGCCTGACCTCCCCCTCTAAGGTGACCCCTACCTGCCTAAACTCCATCCCAAAGCTGGCTGTGCAGGTGAAGCGGCAACTAGAGTAGTAACCGTGACTTGAGAAGTCTGGGGACCCTGTGGAATACATGAAGCCTGACTAGTCGGTGGAGGTGCACCCCTCCTGAGTCTGGGGCAGTCCATCACCATATGAAGGGTATCACCACACTCAAAACAACCTCTCGATGGGTATGGCTGATGAAACTGGCTCGGGCTTGGTCGGCTGGACTGACCGCTGAAAGCACCCTGTGCATGAGGTGCAATAGACAATGGCGGTGGATAATGGGCAACTTGAGACCTGGAAGTAGTTGGAGTACCACTAGAAGCTGGAAGTGATGAAGGAACTGGACGACTCACATAGCCCCTACCATGACATGTTGCAACTGGGGCACGGGCACCACTATATACGCCAGAATCTTGAGGCCTCTTGGCCTCCCTATCCTCTCTCTCACTGCCCCGCATACCCTCAAATCTCCGTGTGATCTCTACCACCTATTAATATGGGGTATCTGTCTCCGAATCTCGAGCCATGTTGAATCTAATACCATAGTTGATCCCCTCTGACTGGAAACCAAGGCAAGTACATGTCTGCCCGGGTACCCAAAAGATTCCAAATAGCCTAAACCGGTCAAATACCATATATAGCCCGTGTACCCACTCATCATCTTGCGAACACGGTGTTCACATATCACAAATAGCACAATCAACCCAAATCCTAAGGGGTAATTCCCCCACACAATGTTAGGCAAGATAGTTACCTCAAACAAGCTAACTCAATCCACTAGTAAGCCTTTTTCAGTGAATATCCAACTCCGAATGGCTCGAATCTAGCCAAAATAACTTTATACCATAAATAGATACCATAGAAAACTATTCAGGATAATAAAGGTTCAATCTTTAAAGAAAATCACAAAGTGAACTAAAAATGTCAAACCCAGGCTCGTTCTCGAAACCCGACCAAACTTATAAAATCCGAACACTCATTCAATAACGAGTCCAACCATACTAAAATTATTCAATTCCGACCTCAAATCAACCTTCAAATCCTCAAAATATAGCTTAAGCAGTTTTCACAAATTTTCCCCATTTTTCCAACTCAAAACACTAATTAAATGGTAAAAATAATGATGGATTTATGTATAATAATCAAATCATAGTCAAAATCCCTTACCCCAATCAACTCCTTGAAACTCTCTTCCAAAATCGCCTAAAATCGAGGTCACTAACTCAAAAGATGAAAAATGGAACAAACCCTCGATTTAGAAGTTAAATATTTGTTGCCCAGTTATTACCTTACGTGATCGCGGAAAAACAAATGCGATCACAGAGAACAATTTACACCAGCTCCTAAAATCCTCAAACTCGATTGTGAGACTCCAGTCGCGAATGCGATGATCAGTGGTCTCTAGGCTAGGCGATCATGGTCATGGCCACGCGAACACGATGAACAATGCGTGCCTTCCCACATCCTCTCCTTCCTTCTACGCGATCATGTTTCCTTAACCATGTTCGCGGTGCGCAACATTCCAATCTTCCATGAACTCGTCCTCTTTTATGAGATCGCAAAGAGAAAATTCCCATCTGCCAACAAGGACCCTACATGATCGCGGGTGAACCTTTGCGAACGCAGTGAAGGAAACCAGAGACACAGAAAAACCAACAATCTCAATACACGAACAAATGGTCCGAACTCAATCTGAAATAAACCCGGGGCCCCCAGGACCCCGTATGAATAAACCAACAAGCCCTAAAATACGATACGAACTCGCTCAAAGCCTCAAATCACATCAAACAACACCAAAATCATGAATCACACATCGATTCAAGGCTAATAAACTAATGAACTTCCAACTTCTAAAACTCATGTCGAAACATACCAAACAAACTCCAAATGACCTCAAATTCTGTACACAAGTCATTAATGATACAACGGACCTATTCCAACATCCAGAACCGAAATCCGGACCCGGTATCAATATAATCAACTCTCGGTCAAACTTCTCAATCTTCCAAACCTTCGACTTTTCAACTTTCGCCAATTAAGCCAAAATGACCTACGGACCACCAAATCAGTATCCGGACATACATCTAAGTCCAAAATGACCATACAAAGCTATCAGAACCATCAAAGCTCCATTACGGAGTCGTCTACCCAAAAGTCAAACTCCAGTCAACTCTTTCAACTTAAGCTTCTAACTTAGGGATAAAGTGTCCTGATTCACTTCGAAACTTATCCGAAACCAAACCAACTGCCCCGAAAAGTCACATAGCCATAATATAATATATAGGAGGCAATAAATAGCATAATGCATCTAAAATACTCAAAATGACTGTCTGGGTCGTTACAAGTAGAAAGGTGGACAACATGAAGAGTTTGGAATTCATTCCAGTTGTGGAGAGACTGTTACTATGAATGTCCAGGCTTTGGCCAACAGTTTCATAAGATTGAACATTTTAGACCCTAGCAGGGTACTTGCTTGTGTTGTGTCACAGTCGTCTTTGTTTGAGCGCATTAAGGTGCACCGGTATAATGACCCCCCCCCCCCAACTTTCTTGTTCTTAAGAACACGGTGTAGTGAGATGGTGCCAAGGAGGTGACTATTGGTGATGATGGGGTATTGAGGCTTTAGGGCTGGATCTATGTTTGTAAGGTAGATGGTTTGAGGGAGTTGATTCTTGAAGAGGCTCACAGTTTGCGGTATTCTATTCACCCAGGTGTTATGAAGATGTATCATTATTTGAAGCAACATTATTGGTGGAGAAGGTTGATGAAGGACATTATTGAGCACGTTGCACGATGTTTGAACTATCAGCAGGTCAAGTATGAACAATAGAGACTGGGTGGTTTGCTTCAATAATTGGATATACCAGAGTGGAAGTGCGATAGCATCACTATGGATTGTGTGGTTGGTTTGACACGGACCTTGAGGATATTTGACGTTGTGTGAGTCATTATGTATAGAATAACCAAGTCTATACATTCCGTTCTAGTCATGACTTCCTACACTTCTGAGTATTTGGCTCGGATTTATCTTAGAGATATTGTTCGCTCGCATGGTATGCCTGTGTCTATCATTTCGGATCTAGGCACTCAGTTTACCTCACATTTTTGGATAGCAGGGCAGCGTGAGCTAGGCACGCAAGTTGAGTTGTGTACAATTTTTCATCCTCAGAAGACAGGCAGTCTGATCGTACCATTCAGATCTTGGAGGATATGTTTGAGAGCATGCATCATGGATTTCAGAGGCTAATGGGACCAGTTTCTACCGTTAGCAGAGTTTGCCTACAACAACAGCTACCAGTCAAACACCCAGATGGCTCTGTATGAGGCATTATATGGAGACGATGGCGTTCTCTATTTGGTTGGTTTGAGCTTGGGGAGGCTAGATTATTGGGCACTAATCTAGTTTGTGATGCTCTGGAGAAGGTGATATTGATCCAGGAGCAGCTTCGTACAGCGCATTCAGACAAAAGGGTTATACTGATAGAAAGGTTCACGTTGTAGCTTTCATGGAGGGTGAGAGGGTTCTTCTTAGAGTTTCTCCTATGAAGGTCGTGGTGAGGTTCGGGAAGAAGGGCAAGTTTGGTCCATTTGAGGTTTTGGAGAGAGTGGGTGAGGTGGCTTATAAGCTGGCCTTGCCACCTAGTTTGTCAGGAGTTCACCTAGTATTTCATGTTTTTATGCTTCGGAAGTACCATGAGGATCAGACACATATGCTATATTTCAGTTCAATACAGTTGGATGAGAATTTTGCTTATGAGGAGATACTAGTGGTCATTGTGGACAAGTAGGTTCGAAAGCTGAGGTCAAAGGATATTGCATCGGTGAAGGTTCAGTGGAGAGGCCAACAGTTCAAGGAGGCGACTAAAAAGACTGATCATGATATGCAGAGCAGATATCTACACCTTTTTGGCATTCCAAGTATGTTTCTAAACTCATTCGTTGATGAACATTTGTTTAAGAGAGGGAGGATGTAACGATCTGGGCGGTCATTTCGTGTATTTGGGCCCTGTTCCCCTACTTGATTCTTATATATGTGTATTACTTGTTATGTGACTTACGGGGATGGTTGTTTTGATTTTGCAATGGTTTTGGAGAGAATTGGAACACTTAGTTCCGAGGTTGGACCGCAGAAGCGGCTCCAGAAAAGCAGAGTTATGCCACTGAAGCACATGGTCGAGGTCTAAGTGGAATTCTGCATCTGCGAGGGCTTTTCCACATATGCAGTGGTGCAAAAGCAACATTTTGAACTGGGATGGACACTTATAATAAGATTTGTCATATTTTGAGATTGAGAGCTTGGATTGGGGCGATTTTGGAGGTGATTTTCACCACTTGGACTGGGGTAAGTGTTATTGATTTAGATTTAATTTTTTTTTCATGATTCCATCTTTTGTTGAAGAAATCTAAGAAAACAATTGGGATTTTTGTAAGAAAATATTAGAAAATGTATTATTGAGATTTGAACCCCGATTTGGAGTTAGATTGGATGAAACATGTGTATTTGGATTCGTATTGAAATGGGTGTTCGGGATTTGTAAATTTTATCGGGTTCTAGGAGGTAAGCCTTGGTGGACTTTTTGGTTGAATTTGTTCAATTAATTAAAGATTCAATATTTATTGTTTGGGTTCGATTTCTATGGTTTTGTTTGATGTTATTGAGTTGTATTTGGAAAGATTCGGCTCGTTCAGATATTGATTTGAAAGGAAGGACAATTTTGGGAGATTAGAGGCCACAAAGTGGAGGTAAGTCTCTAGGCTAACCTTGTTAAGATAGAAACCCCTAGGATTTGACTTGTTTGCTACGTGTTTAAGGCATTGGGGATAATGTATCTATATGGTGGCAAGTGTATATGCATTTACCAAGTTTATATTATGATCGTGATAGAATTGGATTATTGTATACCTTATTTTGTCTACGTGCTCAATTGATTCATGATTTACTTTACTTATGTGACTACATTGCTCTCTTATTTATATTAGAAATCATGCCTAGGCTTGTGATTAATTATAAAGACATGGAGATTTATTCATGATATGTTAAATTGCGTAATTGTCCATAGTCACATAGAGATTTCATGACCACATATGTGTATGATATTTATTAATTTCTTGTTGACCTTTTATCTATAATTCTTGAGCATATACATACATTTTGAATAATGAATACGTGATTTTGACTGAGGATTTTGGTATGAAGGGTAAGCCTGGATGTGAGATATTTGTATGGCACATTGGACATGAAGATCGGGTGTTGATTTATGATGGATGCTATTATACTTCTTGCGCTTGGATATAGATCTGTCCCTCCAGAGTTAGGTGATAACACATGTTACTTTGAGCCCTGTGAGCGTGGTCGGTGCATAGATTATGTACCCGCTCAATATATGGATTGTGTATAGGGTCATTTTAATATATAGATTGTGTATCGGGGTACATGGATCTTGTACTGGTTAAGCATGCATTTTAACTAATCACTCACTGTATATTATTACTTGATATCCTTATATGCTAATTGGGAGCCCCGCCTCCATTATTTGAGCATGTTATCTTTTGTTTCAATGTCCGAGCAGCGCTGTGGTTATTTCTATCCCAGAAAAGCATACCTACTATTTTTCAACTATTGTTATCTGAGACCCCTATTATTCATCATGTTACTTATTGTTCAGTTGTTAAATTGTGTTATTACACTTGTGTGGTAAGCATTCGGAAGCATCTAGCCTCACCGGTACTTCTTCGAGGTTAGACTTGATGCTTACTGGGTACCAATTGTGGTGTACTCATACTACGCTTCTGCACATCTTTTTGTGTAGATTCTCAGGTGGGTCCTAGCAGAGCTTCTTGATTTAGCTAGGAGATATCACGAAGACTTTGGGTGAGCTGCACTTTATAGATCTACATCGCAGTTCCTAAGTCCTTGTTCCTTTTATATATTTCTGTCTATTTGTATTTCAGACAGCTTGACATGTATACAGACTTGATCTTATTTTCGTAGTTTGAACGTGTAATTGTGCCACCTAGTCTTGGGCGTGTATTGTATTGGCCGTGTTTGGGCCGTGCTTGAGTTTTATTAGACACTATTGCTGTTTTGAGACTATTTCCATCTTTTATTGTTATATATCTCTTTTCAATATTGAAAGTAGAACTTATTTGTTGATTTCGAGTTGACTTGCTTAGTAAGTTCGTCTAGGCACCATCACGTCCTCGAGGTGGGAGTATGGGTCATGACAATATCACCATATATATGGCATATACTTATGCTCGGAACTTCTTCATGTAGTTGTAGCTTTATAACATTTTCTTGCGCCTTTTTTTGTTCTCTTTGGTTTGTTCTTTTATTTTTGTTAATTATTTCAGGCCCTATGTACTGCAGTTTCATTGCTTGAAACTGAGCCTTTACTGGAATTGTTCTTCTTCTCATTTGTAAGTTATGTTTGTATATACCATCATTGCTTCCTGGCTTTCATTCTTTTTTTGAAATTTTATTTATTTTTCTCGATTATGTAAATTGAGTACTCCATTGTTAACCTTCTCCAATTTTTATTCTTTATAAGTTTAATATTATATATTATTTTAGTGCACAAAAGAATAGTACTTAGGTAATGTAGCTATGGCACGCGAACCAAAAATCTTACAGTTTTCCCTGTTCTTCTACAAGATTGAACACATATTAACTGTTAAGGACTACTTAGTGAGAATTATATTTAAGTTTAATTTTTTCATTTTGAATGGGTTTTGACATAAAACAAGAGAAATCTTGATCCTTCCTTGTATGTTCTTTTACGATTTTCTTTCACTTTTTGTCCCTTTTGGTTTTTGCTTCTCTCTTTTTGTATGAATCATGATGAGGAAAAAGCTTGCGACAGTTTGGCACAGGAAAAACGACTGCAAGAGTTTTGCTTGAACTAGTCCACGAGAGATTTCAGGACAAGGCTATGAGTACTGATCTAACTTAAATAAGGTAGGTGTTTAACGTAAAATATAGTTTTTAAGGTCAAACAAATTAATTTTGTTTTTTAGGGCATTAACAATAGATTTGACTCACTTTATCAAATAAGAATAATATGAAAATGTATAAAAATTGAACAAAATAATAGAGAGATAAAAGAAAAAAGAAATTTTATTGATGTGAGTAGCTAGCAAAATATCGAATTGCCAGAAATAGATTAGTGAGATTGAACACTGTAATTGCGAGAATAAATGAATAATTTCAGACGGGATACAATGTAAGGAATAAGAGTTTTTATAGGAATCTTACTCATAACTGACTAGCCCATTGTATAGCTGCCCCTTCCAATCATTTTTACATTTATTGTACGCTACACAATTGATTCGTAACTGATGGCGTAATGAAGCAAATCCCATATAATCTGGTATTAATTGATTCTCCTCTCCTTCGTAATTATGAGTGGTTCTTCGTATCAGAACCGGTACTATTATCTTTTGATCAATTCGTGGACTAATGGTTATGGTACTAATATATTTAGCTCTGTATGTATTATACACGTCATTCTTCACTTCCTTTGCTGACATGTGTTGCTATTCAATTGATCCACATGATGAGTTTTTTTAACGAATACAAATAGTCCCCCACTTAACGAATAATCTCAATTGATTATTTGGAAAGTGGTAAAGAATTTATGGCAAGAAATTTTGCCGCCTCGTCCCTAGACTATAATGACATGGTGCAAAAGTGAAAGGAGACGTGCCACCTTCATTTAATGCTTAAGACATATGGCATTATATGACGTGTTTTGCAATTTATAGCGGTTTTTTAGGCACCGTCAGCTCTGTGACTTCGAAGTGACAGTCTCATGATGACAAAAATAATATAATTTCCTCCTATACATTACAAAAACCCTTAAGTCCTAATTTTTCTTGCCCTTGTATCCTTCCTTGCATTCTTTTATGCACTTTCACTATTCTCTTCTAATTATCTTCTTCATCACTATAATGCCTTCTCAACCTTCTGCTTCTTCTAACCCTGCTACATCTCATCGTCGTGCTGTCATAGTCGACGAACTACCGAACATAGGTGCTCCTGTTATGGATAGGAGGATAGGGTGAAGACTCTATAGCCTTGCCTCTATGGCAAGCGAAGGTGGTTCCACTTCCACTAAAGGAAGTTCTTCTCTTACTAAAATTTCTTTTTATTCTAGAACTTCTTCTATTAAAAGCAAGAAGAATAATAAAGTTGAAGAAACCTCTGAATCCTTGGCTGAGCCTTTATTCTATGAGATTATACCCCAAGAATTCAATTTCAAAGCCGTTTGTACTAAATCGAATAAGAAGGTTAATCAAAGGGGTGGCCGCAATGACCCAGCTGACAATTAGCTTCACTTATTAAACTTGGGAATCTTCCTCTTGGTCGGAAAGATTGCGGTTAGAGATCCAATTTTTCAATTGAAGCTCCTCATGAAGACAAACGAATAATTAGTTACCTTGAAGGTTATTCGTCCGTGTATACTTACCTATTTACTCTCGGATTCTGTCATGAAATAGACTCGGTGTTTGAAACTTTTTGAGTCCAGATCAATGTCTGCCTAGCTAAATTAGGCCCGATAGTTTGGAGGGTAGTATCCCGTCTTCACTACTTATCAAAATTTGTCACGACCCCAAATCCCCCACCTTAGTATGTCATGATGGCACCTAGTCACTAAGACTAGGTAAGCCTAACAAACAAGATAATAAGAAACAAAGTAACAACTGAAAATAAGATGTAAACTTATAAATCTCATAAAAATTCCAATACTGAGCCACAATACATTATTTTCCAAAGCCCGGTTAGACTAAGTCATAAGCTCTACAAAAAGGCACTAAAATCTCAATATGCATCATTGTCTGAATAAAGGATAAACAGTAATAAGAGATAGCAGAAGGTGACTCTGAGGCATACGGACGTCAAGAAGGTATACATTAAAGTCTCCAAAAATAGTTGATTGATCACTAGCGTCCGGCATGAGCTGATCTACCTAAATCTGTATTAAAATATACAAATGCGTAGTATGAGTATACCACAACGGTACCCAGTAAGTATCAAGCCTAACATTGGTAGAGTAGTGACAAGGTCAGGTCAAGACACCTACTAGGACAAGATAAAAAGAGCAAAATATAATAAAGACAAATAACAGAAAGCGGAGAAATGAATAATAACAAGCAATTTAATAACGTAAGCTAATGAAAAAATTTAAAGTAAAAGGCAACAAGAAGGAAAGACATAATTAGAACCACAAGTAATCAAATACAGACAAAACAGGTAAGACAAGGAAGAAAGCAACAAGAACCTATTCAACCAACAAGCCTCTTTGACATAGGATGTACAACAAGAATCACAACCGAGGTACCACGCCTCATATTCACATTTCACAATTTCAATCACAGTCTTTTCTTACATCACCGCGTGAGCCTTGCATTTATTTTAAAAAATATTTTTTCGAAATAGCTACACGCGTTTTAGCTCCCTTATCTCACCGCGTGGCTTCAAGTAATTCCCTTACTAGCAACATACGTATCAAGCCCACCTTATCTCACCGCATGCCTATAAACCCCTATCCTTATATCACCGCATGCGTGTCAATATCACAACACAATAACAACTCGCAGCACAAGTGTACATATGCCACAACTTGCCAAAATTAAAAATACCAATATTTTCACAACAAATAGCCCACGACTCAATCACAATGTGTACAATAATCTCAATAATGAAAAAATGAATGAGAAATGCTGAACAAGGAAAAATATCTCAAGAATCAACAACTTCAACCTCAATGTGATAATAGCTTTCACAATTTCAACGTCAATAATCTAACAAGAAGACAATTCCCACGAAATAATAATTTCAAGTAAGAGTAATTCAACAATAAAGAGGTAACAAGACAATAAGGGAGGTAACAACTTCAACTAAAGTATATGAGAGCAAATACGACAAGTAAGAGATAAGACAAATGCTAACAACGACAAATAAGCATGTAAGAGTAGATTAATATACATATGAGTAGATTAACGATGGAAGATAATACATGTTGTAACAATTCAATTAAAAGCATGGAAAGGGTCTAAATAACCTAAACCGGTCAAATACCGCATATAGCCTGTGTACCCACTCGTCACCTCGCGTACACTTCTTTCACAAAATACAAATAACACAATCAACCCAAATACTAAGGGGTAGTTCCCCCACACAAAGTTAGACAAGATACATACCTTAACTAGGCCAAATCAACCCTCGAAAATAGCTTTTCCCCTAAATCTCGCCTCCACACGGCTCAAATCTAACCAAAAATGACTTAATAACATCAAATAATGCAAGAGAAACCAATTACAATAGATAAGGCAATGATATTTACACTTTTCCCAAAAAGTAAACAAATCCGACTACCCGGGTCCAAGGGTAGATTCCGACTACCAATAGTCCCACGAGTCCATATATGTGATTAGTTTTCAAATCCGAGTCCAAATCGACTCTCAAAACTCAAATCTTCATTTTTCAAAACATTGACAAAAATTCTCAATTTTCCTCTTTGATTCTCATAAATTTGATGTTAAATCTAAGATATAATCATGAAATATAGTTGGAAATCGTTTAGAATCATTTACCCAATGTTTGTAGATGAATATCCCCTCTCCAAATCACCTCCTACCGAGTCTAGGGTTCTAAAATGAGAGAATATGATGAAAAATCTTGACTCCCAGCCCTTTTGTTCAGCTGCAGATTTTGCATTTGCTACACTGGGTTCGCATTTGCGAACCCTCGCAATTGAGGAACACGGATCGCAATTGCGAACCCTGACAGTCTCTTCAGAAGTCGCAATTGTGACAAAGGTTCGCAATTGCGAAGCTGACATCCCTCGCAAAGCAACCAAGTGGTCGCAAATGCGACCCCAACCCAAGTCTCCTGACTTCGCAAATGCGAAGGTGAAAAGTTGCATTTGCAACATTTGATGCTCGCAATTGCGACATTGAGGCACAAGCATACTAGCAATCCTATTTCAGTCCAAAACTATTATGCGACATGTCCGAAACTCATCCGAGCCCCCGAGGCTCCAAACCAAAACATCCAAACAAGTCCAAAAACATCATACGAACTCGATCGCATGGTCAAAAGATAAAAATAACATCTAGAACTACGAATTAGACATCAAAATGCATGAATTTCAAAGAAAAGTTCAAGAACCTCTAAAATTGCAACCAAACGTCTAAGTCCTATCAAATCAATTCCAAATGACACCAAATTTTGAAAACAAGTTCTAAATAGCATAACGGACCTATTCCAAGTCCCAAACAAATTACGAACCCGATAGCCCCAAAGTCAAACAACGGTCAAACTTCTAAACCTCAAATTGCCAACATTCGGCCAAACAATACAAATCAACCTATGGACCTCCGAATTCAATTTCGGGCATACGCCCAAATCCAAAATCACTATATGAACCTATCGGAGCCATCAAAATACCGTTTCGGGGTAATTTTCATAAAAGTCAAACATTGGTCAGCACTTCTAACTTAGGCTTCTAAGCCAAGAACTAAAGGGTCCAAATCAATCCAAAATCTTCCCGAAACGAAACTAATCAACCCCGCAAGTCATAAAACCACAAATGCACATGTGTGAAGCATCAAAAGTGGAAACAAGGAAAAATACACAAAACGACATATCGGATCGTTACATTCTCCACCTCTTAAAATAAATATTCATCCTCGAACGTGCATAGAGGCATACCTAAAGTAGAAAATAGGTGAGGATACTCTACATGTTGTGCTCGGTCTCCCAGGTCGCCTCCTTGACCGGATGACCCCTCCATTGGACCTTCACTGAAGCAATGTTTTTTTATCTCAACTTTCACACCTGTCTGTCCAAGATAGCCACTAGCTCCTCAACATAAGGCAAATCCTTGTCCAATTGGACTGAGATGAAGTCTAATACATGAGACGGATCCCCATAATACTTCCAGAGCACGAAAACATGGAACACCGGGTGAACTACCGATAGGCTGGGTAGCAATGCAAGCTTATAGGCCATCTCACCAACTCTCTCAAGGATATCAAAAGGACCAATGTACCTAGGGCTCAACATCTCTTCTTCCCTAAAATCATCACATCCTTCATACGTGAGACCCAGAGCAAAACTCTCTCTCTAACTATAAATGCTGCATCATGAGCCCTCCGATCAGCATAACTCTTCTGCCTAGACTGCGCTATACGAAGCCGATCCTAAATCAACTTGACTTTCTCTAAGGCATCCTGAACTAAATCTGTTCCCAACAACTTAGCCTCACCCAGCTCTAACCAAACAACAGGAGAACAGCACCGTCTCCCATATAGGGCTTCATAAGGAGCCATTTGAATACTCTATTGGTAGTTATTGTTGTAGGCAAATTCTGCAAGCGGCAAGAATTGATCCCAAGAACCCCCGAAATCTATACTGCAAGCACGTAGCATATCCTCTAAGATCTGAATGGTGCGCTCGGACTGCCCATCCATCTAGGGGTAAAATGTTGTATTCAAATAAACCCGTGTACCTAACTCACATTGTATGGCCCTCCATAAATACGATGTTAACTACGTGCCTCGATCAGAGATAATGGACACCGACACACTGTGGAGACGAACAATCTCACGGATATAGATCTGAGTCAGCTGCTCGGAATAATAGGTAGTCACCACCGAAATGAAATGAGCCGACTTGGTCAACCTGTCCACAGTCACCCATACTGCATCAAATTTCTTCAAAGTCCGTGGGAGTCCAACAACGAAAACCATAGCAACACGCTCCCACTTTCACTCGGGAATCTTAAGTCTCTGAAGCAAACCGCCCGGCCTCTGGTGCTTATATTTCACTTGCTGACAGTTCAGGAACCGAGCCACATACTCCACTATATCTTTCTTCATTCTCCTCCACCAACAGTGTTGCCTCAAATCCTGATACATCTTAGCGGCACCCGGATGAATGGAATACCGCGAACTGTGGGCCTCCTCAAGGATTAACTCATACAACCCATCCACATTGGGCTTACATAACCAGCCCTGCATTCGTAACACCCCATCATCTCCAATAGAAATCTCCTTGGTATCGTTGTGTTACACCGTGTCCTTAAAGACAAGCAAATAGAGGACATCATATTGACGCTCTCTGATAAGCTCATATAAAAAAGATCGAGAAAACATGCAAACAAGAACTCGACTGGGCTCTGAAACATCCAATCTGTCAAACTGATTGGCCAAGGCCTGAACATTTATGGCCTCTCTACTACCGGTAGATATGCCAAACTGCCTAGACTCTCCACCTTTCTACTCAAGGTATCGACTACCACGTTTGCCTTACCGGGGTGATATAGAATAGTGACATCATAGTCTTTCAGCAACTCTAACTATCTCCGCCGCCGCAAATTAAGATCTTTCTGCTTGAACATATGCAGGAGACTCCAGTGGTCGGCATAGACCACACATGGGACAACATATAGATAATGCCTCCAAATCTTCAATGCATGAATAATAGCTGCCAATTCCAAGTCGTGCACCGGATAATTCTTCTCATGGACCTTCAATTGCCGAGACACGTAGGCAATCACCCCACCATCTTGCATCAGCACCGTGCCAATCCTAACACATGACACATCATAATACACAGTATAAGACCCCGAACCCATAGGCAATACCAACACTGGAGTTGTAGTCAATGCAGTCTTGAGCTTTTGAAAGTGTGCCTCACACTCCTCAGACCATCTAAAGGGAGCACCCTTCTGGGTCAATGTAGTCAACCGTGCATCAATGGACGAGAAACCCTCTACGAAGCGGCGCTAATATCCGGCCAAATCAAGGAAAGTCCGAATCTCAGTAGCTGAAGATGGTCTGGGCCTACTTTGAACTACCTCAATCTTCTTCGAATCTAACTTAATCCCCTCACTCGACACCACTGACCCAAGAACGCCACCGAATCAAGCCAGAATTCACAGTTTGGGAATTTTGCATGTAAGTTCTTCTCCCTCAAGATCTGGAGCACGATCCTCAAATGATACTCATGATCCTCCCGGCTGTGAGAGTACACCAAGATGTCGTCAATAAAAAAAATAATGAATGAATCAAGATATGGCTAGAATACACTGTTCATCAAGTGCATAAATGTTGCTGGGGAGTTGGTCAGCCCTAATGACATCATGAGGAATTCGTAGTGACCACACCAAGTCCTGAAGGCAGTCTTCAGAATATCTGGGTCCCGAATCATCAGTTGATGATACCCCCGAGCTCAAATCAATCTTCGAGAACACTCTGGCACCCTGAAGCTGGTCAAATAAGTCATCAACGCGTGGTAATGGGTATATGTTCTTCACTATAACCTTGTTTAGCTTTCTATAATCAATACACATCCGCATAGAACTATCCTTATTCTTTACAAACAGAACCGGTGCACCCCACAGTGAAACACTCGGCCGGATGAAACCCTTATCAAGCAACTCCTGAAGTTATTCATTTAACTCATTCAACTCCGCTGGTGCCATACGATATGGTAGAATAGAAATGGGTTGAGTTCCCGACAACAAGTCAATAAGAAAATCGATATCTCTATCAGGCGGCATGCCCGGAAGATATGCTGGGAATACGTCTGGAAGGTCTCTCACTACTAGAACTGAGTCAACGGTAGGAGTATGAGCACTGAAATCTCTCACAAAGGCTAGGTATTATTCACACCCTTTCTCGACCATCTGTTGCGCCTTCAGAAAGGACCCAACTCTACTAGGAATATAATCCAATGTACCCCTCCACTCCAACTGTGGTAAACCTGGCATAACAAATGTCACAGCCTTGGCATGACAATCCAAAATAGTGTGATAGGGTGACAACCAATTCATGCCAAAGATTACGTCAAAGTATACCATACAAAGAAGCAATAGGTCCACTCTAGTATCATACCCACCAATAATGACTAAACATGACCGATAAACGCGGTCTACAATAATAGAATCTCCCACAAGCATGGACACATAAACAGGAGCACTTAAAGAATCACGAGATATATCCTAGTAAAAAGCAAAGTAAAATGACACATACGAATAAATGGATCCCGGATCAAATAAGACTGATGTATCCCTATGACAAACCGGAACTATACCTGTGATGACTGCGTCTGATGCGATTGCCTCCGTCTTGCCCGAAAAAACATAGAATCTGGCATGGCCTCTCCCTCTAGGGCAACCTCTACCCGTATGACCTCCACCCCTAGCTGGTGGGGCAGATGGAGCAACAACCGGAGCAACAACCATGGCCTGAGCCCCCTGTGGACCTTGTGTAATCTATGGAGCTTGAGTAGTTTGTGGAGGTACACCCCTCCTGAGTCTAGGACAGTCCCTCACTATATATCTGGTATCACCACAATCAAAACAAGCTCTCGGTGGGTGTGGCTATAGAAACTGACCCTGGTCTGGCCGGCTAAACTAACCGCTGAAGGCACCCCGTGTAGGTGATGCACTAGATTGTGGTTGAGCAAAATGTGCAACCTGAGAACTCGGAGTAGCCGGAGCACTGCTAGAAGTTGAAAGTGCTGAATGAACTTGGCGGCTCATATAGCCCCTGCCATGATGGGTTGCAACTGGTGTGGGGGCACCACTATATCCTCCAGAATCTCGAGGCCTCTTGGCCTCCCTATCCTCTCTCTCATAGCCCCGCATACCCTCCAACCTTCGCGCAATCTCTACCACCTGCTGATACGGGGTATCCGTCTCCAACTCTCAAGCCATGCTGAATATAATACCATAGTTGAGCCTCTTGATAAAACTACGGACTCGCTCTCTGACTATAGAAACCAAGGCAGGTGCATGTCGAGACAACTCACTGAATGTGATAGCATACTCTGACACTGACATGATCCCTTGACGCAGTTGCTCAAACTCTGTGCGCCATGCATCGCGAAGGGTCTGGGAAACAATCTCTCTCAAGAACATCTCTAAAAACTAATCTCAGGTGAGTGGGGCTGCATCAGCTGGCCTACCCTTCTTGTAAGCCTTCTACCACCAGTACACTACTCCTGACAGCTGAAATGTAGTAAAAGCAACTCCGCTCATCTCCACAATACCCATGGTACGGAGAATACTGTGGCACTTCTCTAGAAATTCATGTGCATCCTCGTCAGTCATGCCACTGAAAGTAGAATGGTCATACTTATTGAACCTTTCAAGTCTCCTCTGGTCCTCCTCAGATGCCTTTGGCCTGACCTCAGGCTGAACCGATATAACGGGTTGTACAGGCATGACACCCGAGACCTGATCATTATCGACCCGCTGCTCTAGAGTACGGACCGTGGGAGTCTGAGCTCCTCCCCCAGCATGAGATGTAGCTGGTTCAAGGGGAATCAATCACGCCTGAGCTAGAGTTCCGAACATGCTCAAGAACTGTGCTAAGGTCTCTTAAAGTCCAGGGGAAACAACAGGCGTCTCGGGTGCCTGTCCCCCAATCGGAGCTACTGGTGGCTCCTCAGTTGCTACTCGAGTAGGTGATCTGGCTGCACCACATGTCCCACCTTGGCCTCTACCCCGGCCCCAGCCTCGGCGGCTCTAGCAGGGGCATGAGTGTCTGATCATCGGATCCAACAGTGCGTGTCCTCACCATCTGTGGGAGAATAGAAAGGCAAAGATTCATATTTCGAAGCCAACAAATTCACACGATAAGGAATCAAGTAAGTGAAGTTTCCTAATAGTTTTGTAGCCTCTCGAAGATAAATATAGATGTCTCTGTACAGATCCACAAGAATACTAAACTTGCTTATGACTCGTAACACCTATGAACCTAGAGCTTTGATACCAACTTGTCACGGCCCCAAATCCCCCACCTTACGATGTCGTGATAGCACCTAGTTTCTAAGACTAGGTAACCCTAACAAGCAAGATAATAAGAAAGAAAGTAACAACTGAAAACAAGATGTAACTGATAAGTCACATAAAAATCACAATACTAAGCCACAATACAATATTTTCCAAATCCCGGTGAGACTGAGTGATAAGCTCTACAGAAATGGACTAAAATCTCGATATACATCACTATTTAAATAAAGGATAAACAGTAATAAGAGATAGTAGAAGGTGACTCCGAGGCCTGCGGACGTCGAGCAGGTATACCTTGAAGTTCCCAAAAATAGCTGAGTGATCACTAGCATCCTACACGAACAGATGTATCTGGATCAGCATAAAAATATACATAAGCGTAGTATGAGTACACTATAATGGTACCTATTAAGTATCAAGCCTAACCTCAGTAGAGTAGTGACGAGGCCATGTCAAGACACCTACTAGTACAAGATAAACGGAACAAAATATAATGAAGACAAATAACAGAAAGCAGAGAAATGAAAAATAATAAGCAATTTAATAACATAAGCTAATGACAGAATTTAAAGCAATAGACAACAAGAAGGGAACACATAATGAGAACCACAAGTAATCAAATACGGACAAAACTAGTAAGACAAGGAAGAAAGCAACAAGAACTGTTCAACCAATAAACCTTTTCAACATGGAATGTACAACAAGAATCACAACCGAGGTACCGACTCGTATTTACATTTCACAATTTCAATCACAATCCTTCCTTATATCACCACGCGAGCCTTACATTTAGTTTTAAAAATCATTTTACCTGAAATAGCTACACGCGTTTTAGCCACCTTATCTCACCGCGTGGCTTCAAGTAATTCTATTACTAGCAACACGCGTATCAAGCCCACCTTATCTCACCGCATACGTATCAACCCCTATCCTTATACTACTGTATGCGTATCAATATCACAACACAATAACAACTTGCACCACAAGTGCCCATATGCCACAACTTGCCAAAATTAACAATACCAATGTTTTCACAACAAATAACCCACAACTCAATCATAATGTGCACAAGAATCTTGATAATGACAAAACTAATAAGAAATGCTCAACAAGGAAAGATATCTCAAGAATCAACAACTTCAACCTCAATGTGATAATTGCTTTCACAACTTCAACGTCAATAATCTAACAAGAAGACAATTTTCACGAAATAACAACTTCAAGTAAGAGTAATCGAATAATAAAGAGGTAACAAGATAATAAGGGAGGCAACAACTTCAACTAAAGCGTATGAGAGCAAATACAACAAGTAAGAGATAGGACAAGTGCTAACAACGTCAAATAAACATGTAAGAGTAAATTAATACATGTAAGAGTAGATTAATACATGTAAGAGTAGATTAACAGTAGAAGATAATACATGTTGTGACAATTCAATTAAAGGCATGAAAAGAATCTAAATAACCTAAACTGGTCAAATACCAGATATAGCGCGTGTACCCACTCGTCACCTTGCGTACACGTCTTTCACATAGCACAAATAGCACAATCAACCCAAATCTTAAGGGGTAGTTCCCACACACAAAGTTATACAAGACACTTACCTCAACCAGGCCAAATCAACCATCGAAAATTGCTTTTCCCCTAAATTTTGCCTCCACGCGGCTCAAATCTAACCAAAAAAAATTTAATATCATCAAATAATGCAAGGGAAATCAATTACAATAGATAAAGCTATGATCTTTACACTTTTTCCAAAAAGTCAACAAAAGTCAACCTTGGGCTCGTCCCGTCAAAACCCGGATCCAAGGGTAGATTCCGACTACCCATAGCCCCACGAGTCCATATATATGATTAGTTTTCAAATCTGAATCCAAATTGACTCTCAAAACTCAAATCTTCATTTAAAAACAAACTTTGACAAAAATTCTCAAGTTTCCTCTCTGATTCTCATAAATTTAATGTTAAATCTAAGATATAATCATGAAATATAGTTGGATATTGATTAGAATCACTTACCCAATATTTGTAGATGAAAATCCCCTCTCCAAATCGCCTCCTACCGAGTGTAGGGTTCTAGAATGAGAGAATATGATGAAAAATCCTCACTCCCAGCACTTTTGTTTAGCAACAGATATCGCATTTGTGACACTGGGTTCGCATTTGTGAACCCTCACAATTGCGGAATAAGGATCGCAATTGGGAGCCCTGACAGCCTCTTCAGAAGTCACAATTACGAAGCTGACATCCCTCGCAAAAGCGACCAAGTGGTCACAAATGCGGCCCCAACCCATACCTGCTGACTTTGCAAATGCGAAGGTGGAAAGTTGCATTTGTGAAATCTGACCACCCTCTCCCACTTTGCAATTGCGAGGCTGGTGCTCGCAAATGCGACATCAGAGCACCAGCACATCAGCAATCCTATTTCAATCCAAAACCATTCCGCGACATATCTAAAACTAATCCGAGCCCCCAGGGCTCCAAACCAAACATTCACACAAGTCCAAAAATATCATACAAACTCGCTCGTGTGATGAATACACAAACATAATATCTAGAACTACGAATCGGACATAAAAACGCATGAATTTCAAAGAAAAGATCAAGAACCTCTAGAATTGCAACCAAGCATCTGAATCCTATCAAATCAATTCCAAATGACACCAAATTTTGCAGACAAGGTCTAAATAGCATAACGGACCTATTCCATGTCCCAAAACCAAATTCCGAATCTGATATCCCAAAAGTCAGCCCACAGTCAAACTTCTAAACCTTAAATTGCCAACTTTCGGCCAAACAATACAAATCAACCTCCGAACCTCCGAATTTGAATCCGGGCGTACGCTCAAGTCCAAAATCACAATACAAACCTATAGGAGCCATCAAAACACCATTCTGATTTCACTTTCACTAAATTCAAACATTGATCAACAATTCTAACTTAGGCTTCTACCAAAGAGTCCAAATCAACCCAAACTCCTCCCGAAACGAAACTAACCAACCCCACAAGTGATAAAACTACAAATGCATATGTGTGAAGCATCAAAAGGAGAAACGGGGCACAAATACATAAAATGACTGATCGGGTCATTATAAGTTTAGTCTCGGTAGATTTTATTTTTTGACATCTTCTTCATTTGTATTCTCCCAAGGTTTTTTGTGATGGTATTTTTACTCTTACTACTCGTAGAAAATGAATAATAATTGACTCTTAGGATGATCACAACCGTGGATAGTATTGCTGGTACGTGGTTGTTCCTACCAATGAGTTGGTTTCACCCGGTAATTGCCTATTTCCACAGAAGTGGAATTACACCTGTAAGTCTTACTAAACTATTCTAAATTATTTTTTCTTCTGTTTTCGTAATCATCTATAATGAACAAATTTATCCCATGTGCAGCTACAATGGAGGTATTCAGAGAAGTTTCGGATCTTCACGGTTCTAGCTTTTTGTTACATGATTTGAGGCCTTGAATAGCTTCATTTGATATTATATGACTTGTGTGCATAGTTCGTCTCGAGTTCCGGAAAGTTTAGATGTATTTAGGAAGAGAAATACTAATTCTAGCATTTTAATATATTGGAGTTGACCATGATCAACATTCTTGATAAATGATCTTGGATCGGTGTTTAGACTATTCCAATAGGTTCGTATGCTGATTTTTTACTTGTAAGAATGTTTAGTTTGGGACCCAGATGACCCGAGGCTGTTTCAGCGCTTATAGTTGAAAGTTTAAAATTTGAACTTATGAACTTGAAATCTTTGGTTTGATGGTTGATTCTTGATTATTGATGTTATTTTGATGTTTTCAGCCTCCAAGTGAGTTTGTGTGAAGTTTATATACTTCTTTGGATGTTTTGACTAGGGACCGGGGGGCTCGAGGGAGTTTCGAATTGGTTTCAGATCATTTTCTTGTGTTTTTTGCTGATGGGAGTTTGCTGGTGCTACAGGTATCACATCTGCGATGGCCAGGTGTGTAGGTGCGAGCTTGCCCCTGCAGTGGGTAGGCTCGCATCTGCGAGGAAGGGAGTTCGGGCACATTGTCCCACCTATATTGCTAGGTGTGTAGGTGCATAGGTGCGAGGTCGCTCGTGCGGGTGTTGGCTTGCATCTACAAAGAGGGGCTGGTCATGTTGTTGCGTTATACTTGTGTGTGCTTCATGGCACCTACAATTATCGAATTAGCGAGTGGCCTAGCACAGATGAGGAGGAAGAATGAGTCAGCAAGAGTCGCACTATGAGATCCACATCTTCGGGCTTGATGTCGCATCTACAACATTTGTAGCCATACAGGATGGCACATGTGTTGGACGGGGTCGCACTGACGCATGTCGGACCTGCGATGCTCCTTCCGCACTTGCGATATCCGAGGCATGGTAAGGGGAAAATAGCTTCTAGATTTGGTTTGTTTTTCACTATTTTTGAAACCTAAACTACATAAGGAGGCGATGTTTGAGAGGATTTTCAATCCAATTTCAAAGGTTGGTGATTTTAACTTAGTTTTGATTTATTTTCATATTTCTTTTTATAGATTTTACCCCTAAATCTAGGATTTCAAAGAGTAGAAAATAGGGGTTTTGGTAGTGACTTAAAGAGTTAAATTTGGAGATTAAGATCTCGATTTAAGGCGCGGATCTTAAAACTAATCACATATTTGGTCTCAGAGAAGAATGGGTAATCGGGATTTGGTCTTGATTTCAAATTTCGACCATGTGGGCTTGGATTGACTTTCTGCTGACTTTTCCAAATAGGGTAAATATTAAACCTTTTTAGTAATAGGAGGGTTAATTAGGCTTGTTTTGACTTATTTAAGTATTATTTGACTAGATTCGAGTTATTTGGATGCTTATCTTAAAGGAAAGGCAGTATTGGATTGTTAAACTTGTTCCGAAAATAGGTAAATATCTTTGGTTAACCTTGACTTGAGAAAATTAGGTTGTAAATATTTTACTCGATATGTGCTAAATATATTGGGGCCAGCATGTATGCATGGTGATGAGTATATATGTGTTTGTCATGGTTTAAAGCATGTGGGTAGAATTAGTTTTATTCATGTTTTTCCTTATTTCATGTATTATTCTCTTACGCTACGCTAGATTGTGAGACAACTTGATTATTCATGCGTTAGTGGCTTTGTTTTAAGCTCTTGTTGAGATATATGAGTAAGATTAGCTCTTGGGATATTGAATAGCCTATCACGCCTTGGCTATGTTCATCTTTTCTTTAATCAATTATGCTTATTCGTTATCTTGATACTATATTATGCACATTGCCATGTTTATTGCTTGTTGAGAATTTCCATATGAATTGGTATATTATTTCGGGTTACTCGTCTCAATAGTGTTATAATAGGAGCAATTTCCTCGCCGCAACAATATGGCTATTGGATCAAGTTGATCACCGTAACAGTATTGTGTTTGATCGGGTCGCCACAACGAATATGATATGCTTATTGTGTTTGGTTTATGATATTGTCTTCCTTTGTGGATTTGGTTATGTTGTTTCATAAATATCATTTCATCCTCTTTGGTTTGAGTTGTTGAGAAATATTTGATTGTTTTATTTGAGAAACATGTTCGTTATTTCCTTTAGTTGATCACTTTGTTATTTCGCTTATTTATGCTTTTTATTTACCTTGCTATTTCTCTTGATTATTAATTGTACATGTTTATATAGTAAGTGTCTTGTCATAACCTCGTTTCTATCTTATCGAGGTTAGGTTCAATACTTGCTGAGTATATTGGGTCGGTTGTACTCATACTACACTTTTGCACTTTTTGTAAAGTTCAGGCGTTGGTCCTAGTGGAGTCTCGAGAGGTGTTTAGCTTTGATACTTGGGAGACTCAGGGTAGTGACACAAACCCATTCATAGGACTTGAAGTCACCTTCCTATATCTCCATTGTTGTTCACTTGTTTCAGACAGTATTGTATTTATTTTAAACTTTTTATTTAGAACTTTTAGAGCTTATGTACTCACTGGCACCAGTCTTGAGGTTTTGTTTAGACAGTCGTATTGGTTTTAGACTTGTTACGCCATTTCTGAGATTTTATTCTTTATTTATGATATTAAGTTATTAATATTTCATTTTATTTATTTTATTATTGTTAAGTGTTGGCTTGCATAGCGAGTGGAGTTGGACGCCATCACGACCCCTTTGGTTGGGATTTCAGGTCGTGACATATTGGTATCAGAGCACTAGGCTGCATAGGACTCACGAGCCATAAGAAAACTTGGTTGAGTCTTGAGGATCAGTACAGAGGTGTCTGTACTTATCTTCGAGAGGCTATAAGGCTTTTAGAAAACTTCACTTTCTTTATTTCTCTATCGCGCAACTTTGTTCTATCCTAAGGTTTGAATCTTTACTCTCTTATTCTCTCACAAATGGTGAGGACACATGCTTCAGCCGCAGCTAAGCAGGAGCTAGAGTCCCAAGTTATAGTCATTGCTAGGAATAGAGGTTGGGGCAGGGGAAGAGCTAGAGCCTAGCCTAGAGCATGTTCAGTGGCACCTACAGCTACTCATGCTCATGTTAGAGCGGCGTCAGTCGTGCTCTAAATAGCTTCAGATGATGAGGAGATTCTAGTTCAGGATGACCAAGTAGGACCAACTCAGGTTCTAGAATGGATTATTGCTACCCTGGTGCTTCAGGATGCTTTGTTCCGTATGATTGGCTTCATGGAGAGCATGGTTCAGGAGGTTGTACTTCCTATGTCACCAGCCACTTCTCAAGCTGGGGAGGAGCTCAGACTCTCACCACTCATACTTTGGAGTAGATGTCTCAAGGGTATTAGACCCCAAGAGTGCTACCAACTAGTATGGTTCAGCCTATTATAGTAGCACAGCCTGAGGTTTGGTTCACGATGTCTGTCGATGCGCTGAAGAGGATGGATAGGTTTCAGAAGTTATTTTCCCTTAGTTTTAGCGGTGCACCTTCAGTGGATGCCCTGGAATTCTTTGACCGATGTTATGAGATCTTCCGCAATTTAGGATTGGTTGAGTCCAATCGAGTGGACTTCATTATTTTTCAGATGCAAGGTTCGGCGAAGAGGTGGTGGTAGACCTATGAGTTGGGAAAGACAGTAGGATCACCTCCTCTTACTTGGGCTTAGTTTTTGCAGCTTTTCTTAGTGAAGTTTATTTCGCTCACTCAGAGGGATGATCTACACAGTCAGCTTGAGCATCTCCAGCAAGGAGGCATGACAGTCACCCAGTATGAGATGAGGTTTGTTGATTTGTCTTGTCATGTAGCTACCCTAATTGCTATGAGATAGAGAAGGTGTGGAGGTTCATAGAGGGGCTTACTTATGGTATTAGACTCCAGATGGCTAGAGAGAATGAGACTACGACTTCATTCGCTCAGGCAGTTGAGATTGCTAGGAGGATCGAATGCATTTGTGGCCAAGGGAGAGAGGCAATGTCTAATAAGATGCCTCATCATTTTGATGGTTTCAATGGTGCCTCGTTTGGAGGAAGGAGTCATTTTAGTTGAGGTCATGCGATCAAGCCAGTCTAGTTAGCACTTTTGGTTTCAAGTGGTACTTTTGGTGGCAATGGTACTTATGGTCCTTGTTCTCAGTAGTCATAATTCAGTGCGTCACTAGCTCCCGTCAATGCACCTCTAATACAGAGTTTCTATAGTGGTGATTTGGGTCGTCAAGGGCAGTTTCATACTCAGCAGCTAGGGTTGCTTTGAGTGTGGGGATATATAGAATATTAGGAGGCATTGCCCTACCCCAGATTGGTGATTTGACTATTCCATTAGCTTCATATGATTATTTTGGACTTGTGTGTGTTAGGTTTGGGTTTCGGGTGACCCCAGGTCATTTCGGTGCTTCTAGTCTAAATTTAGAAATTTAAACTTTAGAAATTTTGAAATTCATCGTTTGATGCTTGATTCCTTGTTTTAATGTTATTTTTGGTGGTTTGAGCCTTCGAGAAAGTTTGTGTTAGGCATATAGACTTTTTGGGATGGTTCTATGGGGTCCTGAGAGGTCAGATGAGTTTTAGGGTAGTTTCGGACCTTAAGGTTGATATCCTCTACTTGGATGGAGAGTTTGTTGCAAGTTGCAATGGTTTCATGAATTGAGTTAACTGGTATGTTTCTGGTCAATGGTGTTGTTATGAGGAGGATCATCCTACTTGTGATTTATAGTTGATAGCAGGTTTCTCGTATTTTCATATGATAGCATGATAGATTCAGTGAGCCGTGTGGGATTTGGGATAGTTTACCAGTAGCCCTATTTAAAATGTGTATGTCATGCGGGGTTGGGTTTGCTTATAGTGTGCATCATTTACTACAGATGTGTCATTGGGTGGAGTTAATGCAATTCATGTCTTGGTTTGTTTCATGTGTTATTCTCTTATACTATGATGGATTGTGAGACTACTTTACTATTCACACGCATGTTGTGGCCCTGTTTAGGTCTTGTGGCGATATATGAGCAAGACGACTTTTGAAATGCTGATTTGCTTATTGCACCTTAGTCGTGCTTACCTTTTCCATGTTGTATTATGTTATTTGTCTCCCATAATTATTTCTGCACTTTACATGCTTAGTGATGCTACACATGTGTTTGGTGAGTGTGAGAACGATTTCTTCATGAGTATTCACATGTGGATTGATATGATTGGCTCGAGTTGCATGTTGCAATGATATTATATTGGATCGGGTTGCACACTGCAACGGTAGTATGTGGTCGGGTTGCACGCCGCAACGGTATTATGTTGTGATATAAATCCTTGTGCTTAATTCATGTATGATGCTTCTCCTTTGTTGAAATGGTTCGTAAGGTTATGTTTTGTTTGCTTTATCTATTAAACTTACTTAATAATTCTCTTATTTTGTCCTCTTATTACTTTTATTCGACATGCTCGGGTTATTGATTATATGGTATATGGACTGTGTCGTATGAGATTCCATGTTGCATTTGGTGTGACTGGTTAGTCGAGCATATTGTACTTGATGAGACGAAGTTATCGGACCTGGAATTAACGCGATCGAATATGATTAAGGCATGTTTGGAAGAAGAAATTCGTTAGGCAGCTCAAAATTTGGCATTTGCGATTCATTTGGTGAGGAGATTAGTGGAGCAGTATAGTAAAAGGAAGAAGGACTTATATATGGTATCCATTGACCTTGAAAAGCATACGATAAAGTTTCGAAGGAGGTTTTGTAGAGGCATTCTGGTAGCGTACACTAGGGTAATTAAGGATATGTATGATGGTGATTAGGGTGAGGACTATGGGAGGTGACTCAGAGCATTTTCCTGTTGTGATGGGGCTGCACCAGGGATCGATTCTTAGCACATTTTTATTTCCCTTGGCGATAGATGCGCCAATGTGACACATCCAAGAGGAGGTGCCTTGGTCCAGGGGTTGATGAAGGTCTTGCTTTGGAAGAAGAAGACTTTGAGGTATTCTTTTGGGAAGGAGTGGTGCTACAGCTTGATATAGAACCTAAGTTGCAGAATTTACCACCTCTTCTACTCCTAACTTGAGCAGAAGAAGGAGAGAGTTCATCAACGATGATTGTCTTACGGGGGTCTGATGATGAACAAGGATTAGAAGAACATGAAGCCATTTTTAATGGTAAAAGCACGAAGGTAGAGAAGAAATTACAGAAGGAGTTTAGACATGAATACAAGGAAGTAGAAGAAGTTTTTGGGTGGTATGTAATGTGGTATTTATAAGGAAGAACCGTCATTATGAACCATCATCATGAAACCGTCACTTCAAACTGACACAGCCGCAAAAAACCCTAAAAAGACACCATAAACTACAGAACCAATCATAGCAGGACACGTGTCCCGAGCATTAAATAAAAAGGACGTACGTCTCTTCGCTTCTAAAGAAAACATAATGATGTTGGGAAGAGGCGGCAATGCATTCCCCCCATAAACAAACTTACCACTTCCCGAATATTCAGTTGAGAATATTCAGAATGTTGGGGAACTACCTATATTGGTGAAAAAATGGACATGCCACGTGGATTAACGATATGGTGACAAGTGGCATTTGAATCAGGTTAATAAAGAAGAGTGATGAGGCAAGGTTAAAATACCCACGGGATTGATGACAGAAGGTACTATATCTAACAATTGGGAAAGAAGAAATAGGCATGGGATGCATGAAGACTATAAAAGAGGAAGATTCATGAACAATTACGAATATGGAAAGGGAATTAGTATTATACCTGATTATGCACGATTGTTTATTATTACCATAACCGTTAGGGATAATTTTATTAACGGGTAATTAATGCAATTAATATTAATAACCGGTAGAATTAAGTGAGGGAAAACCGTTACATATTGTATCCTTATATAAGCGCCCTTACTTTATTTTGTACGATAATTAAAAAAACTCACGAATATATGGAATAAGTCTTTTACTTTTATTTCTCTACTTGATTGAAGATTCTTGGGAGAAAACAACAATCATCAATGAGATTTCTTTCCTTTGTTTATTGAATATTGAATTTCAATTATTTTTTGCGTTCTTATTTTCGAAAAAGTGAAGTAAACTTGGTTATTAGAAATCCGATTAATTTTAATATGGACTTTGACCATAAAAACTATTCTTTTGGTAAACAATATGAAGAGTTTATGCTTAAATTATATGGTTAAATATCGAGATGCATATAGATGGACTCCTTTTCTAGGGTTGAATAATGGTGATGTTTCTTAAAATCATTTTTTTTTGGTGTCTAGCCTTTAAATATCTTTCTGTTAAAAGATGTGATGCAAAGAATTAAGGTGTGTATTGAATTATCATTAGCGATACATAGTCTGGAGAAGAAAATGGAATCTTTATGTTTGCCTCTGTTTTCTTTCTTCTTCCTTTTTCTTTTCGGATATGTGGAATGTTAATCGCATTTCCTTAGATGCATTGTATGAATAAATGTAGTCAATGTTAGGGTGAACATGATTTTTCTTATATGAGAGTACTTTAGAAACGTGGTTTCAAATTTTGGTGAATAATAAGTATAGATAAGGAGGAGTTAGAATAACGGGATAAAAATGAAGAAAAGGAAGAAGCGAAAATAATTTTAGAACAAGGAGCAAGAAATAAATAAATGAAGGATATATAGAGCTACGATAAGGGTCATTTTTCTTTAGAAACTTAAAGAAGACGAAAGTACAAGAGATACTTATTCACTTTAATTTGCTATTTTAAATCAAAATTAAACAAAGATCTGAAGGTTTGTCTCTTTTATTTCTATTGCATCCGTGTCAAACAACTAAGTAAACTATAAACACTTCATGCAAAGAAAAAAATAGATGTAATTAATTCCTTTATCTTTCCTCTTCTCATTATGAAATCGGAGCTTGTGTGAGAGAATGAGAAAGTAAAAAATTAAGTGTATATAATCTATTTTATTATTTTTATTATTTGAATATTAGAAAATATTTTTTTATAAATATAATAAAATCTTTTACAATCGCGTGAAGCACGACAAGTTCACTAGTCAATAATCAATATTCTCTCTCAATGTCCTTAGTACCAAAATCCTCAACTCTCCTTTATATCCAACTCTCCAACTCATACATATTCATATGAAATGATATGATAAAGACGCACCAAGACATAATAATAAAATGCGAATGAATTACGTGAATAAGAGATGGCTATTACTAATCAGGTCATTCAACTTTTCATATTCAATGTGTTTATTCAATGTTCTTAAGTGCGATCATGATATCAAACATGAGCAAAAAAAGCCAATAGCCACTAAATCATGCATAAAATGAAACAAGAATATAACTACGGTGAAATTAACAAGCCATAACCCTAAGCATGATTTCTAATCATGGATAAACTCTATCATGTAGTCATAGAATCAATGAAAAATGGACTAATGATTTACAGAGTCCAAATAAGGCATATTATAAGCCTAACTCTATCCGGCTTTGGTCATAAACTAGCTGCGCATATACGCTCATCACCTCGCATATACGTGGCACCTAAATCAAGCAATAGAATCACCTATGGGGAGAATTTCCTCTTACAAAGATAGACAAGAGACTTATCTCTCATCTAGAACACCTTTAAACTTCTAAAACTGCTTTTTTCTTTCAAATCCACCTCCAAACGATTCGAATCTAATCAAATATTACTTAAATGAGTCAATACAAGTTGTAGAAATTAATTTCATATTAAAAAGATTCAATCTTTAACTCAAAGCAAAAGTTAATAAAAAGTCATCCTCGGGCCTTGAGCACGGACCATCCAAAATTGATTATAGATATATATCATCTATAACCCTACAATTCCAAATATATAAGTAGATTTCAAATCAGGTTCCAATTTCATGTTCAAAACCCCCAAATTCACTCTCTTAAATTCATACCAAAAACGTCAATTTTTACGCTTTAAATCCTTAATTTAGGTGCTAAAAATCTATGTAGATTCTTCAAATATAACCACAAATGAGTAGAAATCAGTTACCATCTTGCCTTGGGTGAAAATCCTCTTGCAAAATCGCCCCTCTTGAAGTGTAGGATTCAAAATATGAGAGACATGAAAAATTTTCGAAATTACAACTTAAATATACTGCCCGGCGATACCCTTTGCCAACGCGACCTCAGCTCCATGTTTGCGAAGCATAAAAATCCAGCGCCCGCAATCCCTTCTTCGCGAACGCAAAAGGACACTCACCAACACGAAGACCAGAAGACCACCCTCTTACGCAAAATGCGAGCTACCCTTTTGCAAACGCGAAGGCTAAATTCCCCAGCCAGACTCCTCTCCTTTGCGAACGCGGACTTCCGCACACGAATGCGATGCCCAGCTCCACAACACTACATGATCGCGACCACCAGTCCACGAACGCGATGCACAAATCCAAGTCAGCCAAGAAATCCTTCTCCATGATCATGAGACTCTACTCCATGATCGTGAAGCACTGCAACCTCACCAATAATAAGTTGTTGCAAACTCAATCAAAATAGTCTGAAACCACCTCGAACCTCACTCGATCCCCCCCTCCCCCCGACCCCGTCTAATCATTACAATAGATCCATACACTTCATACAAACTTGTCTCAAGGATCGAAACATTAAAAATAACAATTTTAAAAAATCAAGAATCGAAGATCAAATCCATCTCTTAACTTCCAAATTTCGCCGAACGCGTCCGAATCATACTTAGATATTCCCGATTACATCCAAAATTTTCACACAAGTCCAATTCCACCCTTAGGACCTATACAAGGTCTCAAAACCATAATCAAATATCATTAACACAAAATCAACTACCAATCAAACTTAGGAACTCTCCAATTCTTCAAATTGCCACATTTCGATAAATAGAGTTAAAATCTTTTAGGAACATCCAAAACAAATTTCGAACATATTTCCAAGTCCAAAATCACCATATAGGAACTATCAAAATACTAATCCAAGGTCGTTTACTCAAAATTCAAATCTTGGTCAACTCTTACAACTTAAGCTTCCAAAAATAGAACTAAGTGTTCCAATTCACTTGCAAACCTTCTCGAAACCAAACCAATCATCCCCGCAAGTCACAAAACATCAAAGAAAACTACAGGAAGCATCAAATAGGGAAACAAGGTTTTAATAGTCCAAACGACCAGCCACTTTGTTACATAACGCAATTTGTCTTTTTCACAATAATACCAGTGTACCCCCAAGGAGAAACGCTAGGTCTACTGAACCCTTTTCCAAGCAAATCTTGAAACTGCTCCTTCAACTCTTTCAACTCAGTTGGAGTCATGCGGTATGGTGAAATAGATAAGGGCTGAGGTCCTAGAACCAATCCAATACCAAAATCACTATCCCTATCCGGTACATACACGGCAATCCGTAGGAAACACCTTCGAGAACTCTCCCACAACCGGTACCGAATCCATAGGAGGAACCTCCACACTAGAATTCCGAATAAAAGCCAAATATGTTAGATATCCCATCTCAACCATACGTTGAGCCTTCAAGAGTGAAATTACCTTACATATAGAATGACCAAGTGTTCCTCTAAACTCTAATCTAGGAAACCCTAACATAGATTAAGTCACAGTCTTGGCGTGACAATCCAAGATAGCATGATATATAGATAACCAATCCATGCAGGAATCACCTTAAAATCCACCATGTCTAACAACAATATATTCACCATCGCATCATATCCATTAATATTAACTACACAAGACTGATAAACCTGATCCACTATAATAGAATCTCCAATAGGCGTAGAAACACAAACAGAAATATCTAAGGAATCACAAGACATACCTAAATATGATACAAGTAAGATGACACATACAAATAAGTAGAACTCAAATCAAACATTAACATAGCATCTCTATGACAGACACAGATAATACCTACAATGACTGTATCAGATGCCTCTACCTCAGGTCAACCAGGGAAAGCATAATAAGGAGCATGTCCTCCACTGGTCTTTCCTCCTCTAAGATGACCGCTAGCTGGCAGAACTCCACCTCTAGTTGGTTGGCCTCTACCTCTAGTTGGCTGGGCAAGTGGTGTGGCAACTGGGGTTGCAATCATATCCTGAGTACCCTGATGAGACATACCACCTCGAAGACTAGTACAATATGTCCTAATATGCCTCAAATGTCCACACTCAAAGCAATGTCTTTGTTGGCCTGGCTGTTGAGACTGAGTCGGTCTCTAACGACCAGAATAACCACCATAAGAAGGCACATTGTAAGATGCCTGCCCTGAATGAGTACCATGAGAACCATGGCTAAATAGAGCACCGTGAGAAGTCTAAAGCGCTAAGTGAATTGACCTGCCAAGATGACCTCTACGAAAATAAATCTTGCCTCCAGCCGAGGCATCACTGAATCCTCCTGAATAACGTTTCCTCTTATCCTTTGTCGTCCTGCTCCCCTGACAGCAGATGCGCTCATCCTCCGCGTTATCTCCACTGCCTGCTGAAAGGTAGTCCTGGTCTCTGTCTCCCTAATCATACTGAGATTAATTCCAAAGTTAATCCCTCAATAAACCTCGTCGCCTTTTTATTATATGTGGGAATCAAGAAACCTGCAAAACGATACAACTCCACAAACCTCATCTCATACTGAGTAACAGTCATATTATCCTACTGTAGGTACTCAAACAGACTCCACAACTTATTTTTCCTAATGAGCATAATGAACTTTTCCAGGAAGAGAGTAGAAAATTAAGTCCATGTAAGAGGGAATGACTCTGCTGGTCTACTCTGCTCATAAGTCTTCCACCACCTCTTGGTTGGCCCTCTCACCTAGAAAGTAGTGAAATTAACTCCATTACACTATACTAGACCTGAATTACACAAAATCTCATGAAACTTATCCAAAAGTCCTGAGCATCAGCTGTGAGATCGCCATCAAAACGCGGAGGATGTAACTTCTAGAATTGATCCGTCATCTTCTGCTTATCAACACACATAACAGGCCTAACCACAATAATAGGTTGAACTGTCCCAACTAATAGAATAATCAGAACTCCTGGAGTCTGAAACATAGTAGTGGCATGTTCTTGAGTATGAGTAGTTGAGGTCTGAAATATAGCGAATACGATGTAGGCTTCGCGAACGCGGTGGTCATTGACCACTGGTCTTCGCGAATGTGGGAGTCCCTTCGCGAACACGAAGAAGGAAGTTCTCCCAAGTATAAATAGAGTTGAAAATCGGGATTTGGCTACTTTTTACTATTGTTGGGACTTAGATCACAGATTGAGGAAATATTTTAGAGTATTTTCACCCAAACTTCAAAGGTTAGTAATTTAACTTAGTTTTAATTTATTTCTATGATTTTTCATAGATTTTCATCCTTAAATCTAGGGTTTTAAAGTGTATATATTGCGGTCTTAGGGTAAACTTAAGAGAGTTAATTTTGGGGATTTGGAGATTTTGATACACATCACATATTTGGACTCAGAAAAGAATGAGTAATCGGGAATTGGTCTTAATTTCAGATTTTGACCATGTGGGCTCGGGTTAACTTTTTATTTACATTTCTAAATATAATAAATATTAAATTTTTTTGATACTAGGATAGTTTTAAAAGCTTATTTTGACTTATTTGAGTATTAATTGACTAGATTCGAGTTATTTGGAGGCTTGTGCTAAGCAAAAAGCGGTATTAGAGTGTTGATTTGTTTTGGAAAGATGTAAGTGTCTTGGTTAACCTTGATTTGAGAAAATTAGATTGTAATTGGGTCTATTTGCTACATGCTATATGTGTTTGTCAGGGTTGGGCAGCGTATATGCATGGTAACGAGAGTATATGTATTTGTCAGGGTTAAAGCATGCAGGTATAATTACACTATTTCATGTCTTGTCTGCTTCATATGTAATATTCTCTTGTGCTTTGATACTTCGTGAAACTACTTGGTTATTCTCATACATGCTAGTAGCTATGTTTAAATCTTTGTTGAGACATTTGGTCATTATGGTTCTTGAGATGTTTGTTTGTTTAACAGTGCAAAGGTTGTGATTATTTCTCACGTAGTATATTATGCGTAATCATTCTTCTTGATGCTATATGCTTCCTACCTTGCTTGGTATTATTTTATATATGTTTGGTGAGGAAGCGTGATTGCTCGAAGGGTGATTCCGTTCTTGTGAGGAAGAGTGACTATGCACGAAGGATGTTTCCGTGATATTATTACTATTGCACAAAAGGTGTTTCCGTGCTTGTAAGGAAGAGTGTATATATATATATATATATATATATATATATATATATATATATATATATATATATATATATATATATATATATATATATATATAAAGGAGTTTCCGTGCTTGGTGAAATGAGAGGTATTGTCGTGCTATTTGATAGGATATCTTTTCCTCTTTGCTTTTATTATGCGGATTTGTGGACTTGGCTACGTTGTTTCATGGTTACTGTTTCATTCTCTTGGATTTGAGATGTTATGAAAGGTTTGGTTGTGTTAATTGAGAAAATATGGTTGTTATTTCCCTTGGTTGATTATTTCACTATTCCTCGTACTTCTTCTTGCTATTTCTTTTGTTGCCTCACTTGTTATTTCTCTTTTTTATTAATTGTTCGGGTTTATATAGTAGATGTCTTGTCTTAGCCTCGTCTTAGCCTCGTCACTACCTCGTGGGGATTAGGCTCGGCACTTACTGAGTATATTGGGTCAATTGTGCTCATACTACACTTCTGCACTTCTTGTGCAGATTCTAGCTATGGTCTTAGCGGTGTTTCGAGGGTGACTAACTTGGACGTCTGGGAGACTCGAGGTAGTGTTGCATTCCCGTTCGCAGACTCTAGAGTCACCTTCCTTATCCTTGTTGCTATTTATTGTATCAGGCAGTGTTGTTGTTCATTTCAGACTCTATAATTAGTACTCCTTAAAAGCTCATGTATTCAGTGACAGCAATCTTGGGAGGTCATTAGACAGTTGTATTGCTTTAGACTTTTTATGTAATTTTTGAATTTTACATTTATTTATGATATTACGTTGTATAATGTTAGTTTTGTATCTCTTATTATTGTTAAGTGTTAGCTTGCAGTGTTCGACACCATCACGACTCCTTGGTTGGTATTTCGTGTCGTGACATAGAAAGAATTTGATATTCTGCTCAATTAAAAATCACACCAAGTTCTTATTTGCATCTGGACCCCAGGAATCTTTAGAATGCAACTACGAATACATTTATTAGTATTAATACCAAGCTTTCTCCTTGCCTGATTTTCAAGCTATTCAACAAGCAATCAGGCAGCAATGCCGGAGCAGTGGTTTCATTTGCAAGAATGCCTTGAGAGTGGCTAAGATGCCACAAAAGAATTACAAATACCAAATAAACATAGCTTGCATGCATCAGGGCAAAAAGTTTTGAAAAGCCCCCAACATCAATAAAAGTATCTGACTTTCTAGCCAAAAGAACTCTCATAAATCCTCACTGATCAACATGTTTCCTCTACACAATTGATCAAACCAACGACATTACAGGGAAAAGAAAAATAATAAAATTGAATTGACAAGCTATACATCTGGTTAACCGTGTCAAGAAACCATTCTTGTTGCCACTGGAAGAGGGTTTTCCAGCAACTGTAAAACCAAAACAGCAGAGCCTTCTTGAATGATAAAATTGCTACACTGGAATAACATCAATCTTTGAACTGTCCTCACATCTCAATACAATGCCCTCCAGACTGGCTGGAAGAATGCATTTACCCCACTGGCATCCCGTTGAAAATGGCTCTGGAGGAGGAACAATCATCAAAACGTTATCGTTCCGCTGGACAACTCCCATTACACTGACAGTGCTACCTTCTTTTATATACCTGAACATAGATGTGGTAGAGGAAGCAGGGATAAAAAAGCTAATAAATACAATCACCAATAATGCAAATCAATAAAACTGTAGAGGGTAGAGCCTGCATCTAGATATGATTGAGCATGTTGCCTCTCAATAATCAAAGAAGTATGCAAGTAGAAGAAATATTCAAGTTTCTTTGAAATTGAGTTAAATCATACCCTTCTTTCAATCGCATTATTCGGTCATCACTGGATAGATTTCTCTCCGCCAGCCATCTAACAAACTGGGGTGACATGTCCCTGTTTGATTGATCGATATCTACAATAATAGACTCTTCAACATAAGGGGTTACTCTTGCACCATATCCAGTTTTGACCAAAGCCCTTAATCCAGACTGGAAATCGGAGATATAGAAATCAGTGACATGCCGCTGCAAAGACAAAGAAAGCATTCAGTTTTCTGCAAGAATTATTTCAATGAACTACACAGCATATAGATGAACATTATATGCTAACAATAAATAAAGTGAAGGGAAGGGCAGGATGGAAACGACAAACAAGGGAAGGAGGTCCAAATGAACTTACAATGACATCACATACAGTATCAAACAAACAAGGTATTCAAACTTCTCTTAATATCTCCACATGAACTCACTGGTATGACATATTTTGCAACCTTAGAAGTCTTTAGAACACTTCAAGATATCAATAGTTTGCGAGAACATGGAGACATATAAGCTCATTTTGTCCCTTTGCCTAGAACTTTTCCATTGTTTAGTTGGAGCAGTGCTTTGAAGCAGGTTTGATTGATTTACTTCCAAATGTAGACAAACTTTCATTTCTATACTAGCTGAAGTTCAATGTTTTTTACATTATATCATGGTGATAAGTTAATTTGTGGTACGCTAGGAAGATATCCAGTCAAAAGAGCATCGGAATTCCTACTTCTCCCTTGAAACAAGAATTAGATAGTTCCCTAAAAGTTGGAGTCTTCTTCCTATTGACTGATTCACTTTTCATGTTTTCTGGTCTATACGACTTATCTCGAAGGACCAGATTTTACGACTTTATGTAGGAGGTTATTTAGAATATTCCTTGAGTTTCCTTTATCCATATTATTTTTCTTTCCTTATTCAGATTGTATTTCACCACATTTCATAACACTCTCATTTAGACCAAGGAAAACTCTCTTATTTAAATCAAGGAACTCCCAACGTTGAAAACTCATAAAGCAGTGCAACATGCTTACAACTCCAGATTAGCCCAATTCTTCGTTGATGTTTTTTATTTTCTCATCGCTAAGCTGTCTTCTTTTTTGTTTGACTTAATGTCTAGCTCCTAAAGTTAGAGACCTGAAGATCTCTATCTTTAAAGTTCTTCCATGCAAAAAGAAGAGAACATAAACAGCATACGAATAATTCTTGAACACATTCTTGTTTTCAATATTTCTTTTGGGGAAAAACCGCCTGCTCCCCAGTACTTGGCTTTGTACAATGCTTGGGCCATGAAACACAAAAGAAAGCAAATAGAAAAAATTAAGCAATACTCATATAACAATTATTTAGTCTCCATCATCATGGGCCACCAATGCAAGGAGGAATCCACAGTAACATTGGTTCTTTCAAAATGAATAAAAGGGCTTATACGATTTTTCCTCACCTCCATTGCACGAAGCCCCCAAGAAAACAGGCGATGTTCTGCGTTAGCAGTTTTTGAATCCCACCCTCGGTACTCATATAAGCTTGTGACTGTATAAACACATCTAGGAACCTTCTGAAATGAGGATTCAAGAGGAACATTTCCACAGGTAACAACCTGCAAAATCAGAGAACCAGGATAGGATTTCCAAAATGTGCTCAGATTCGAACAAGGACAACATAAAAAATTGTAATATATAAGCTTAACAATATCTATTAAATCCAAGCAAGTTACACATATAACTGTAGGAAGAGTATTTTAAGCTCTCAAGAAGACAAGTTAAACAAAAAAAGAAGTTTTAAAAGGAGAATTTTACATAAGTTAGAAACAATAAAGAATCCATTTTCCAATTAACATTTTCCTCAGCAGCCAGTAGAATACAGTTGTAGAATGTAAAATAATCATCTATATCATTGCAGCCCGTGTCAGAAGTGCCTAAAAGAGAATATTAAAAATTTCGCAGGTTATTTCAATTGCAACTCTCCATTACACAAAGGATACCTTATAATTTAAATCCCCGGAGTCCCCAATAACAGAGTTTTTCATATTTAAAACATTATTTCTTTTTGCAAAGCAATTGAAAGAATTTGTTTCACCAAAACATAATAAAACCAAAAGTGAATATAGAACTTTTAATCATCATTAGCAGTCTCATAAACAGAATAGAAACCATGATACTCCAGTGATAACATATTTTCATAATTCAACACGAAAGCATCTATTAATGGCACAAACTAAATCAAAAGTTAAATAATCCATTAATAGAAAACTAACAGTAATACCCCACTTACCATCACTACTTACCAAGTTCACATCTCACCTGACTTTAGTAAAGGGAGGATAACTTTGACAAACTGAGAAATGTAGGAGCAATTTGAACAAGAGAACGAGATAGAAAGAGCGGTAAACGAAGTACACAAAGGTTTCGCGCAAAGACAATACATACCCCAGAAACTTTAACAAATTGGCCATCTTTTGCAGTTCTAAGCTCAGCATCTGGGTACTGAGAAATGAAACCAATGATAGCTTTTCTTCCATAACAACTATTCCACGTGAACACCATGCTGACTACAGCAAAAAGGACAATAACAACTACGAGGAGAATGGGATTGCGGACAGCACCAAGGATAAAGCCACCAGCAATAAATCCCATCACAAATAAAAGAATGATGGACCAAAATATTGGCTTCGGGAAGCTCTTGCGGAAGGAATATTCTTCACCTTGGTTAATGCGAGTAACAGCTTGGTTATTAACTATAGCAGAATGCTGCAATTTGATAGACCCTGTTGAATCCAAAGGACCTGACACTTTTCGAGGAGCTCCAGCAGAGTTTAGCGGACCAGATGTAATGAGGCCTGTGGTAGGGAGAACTGGGGGGATAGGTCCAGAATTTTGGCGGGACGAAACAGTACCTACACCACCTTGAGGACCAGAGGACTTCTTCATAGGCTCCCCATGTTTATTTAAAGGCCCAGAATTGGTCTTCTTCAGAGAAACAGATCCAGTACCTCCAGCAGAAGTCATACGATTGACTGAATTCAGTTGACCTGAATGAGAAGTAGTGCCCCCAAAGGATCCAGTTCTCAACGGGGCATTGTTGATAGGTCCAGATTTCCGTGATCTCGAGCCATCCGTTGTTGGGATAACAAACATTTTTCCAAGTTCTCCAGACTTTTTGATATCCCCGCCTGTATAAGGCATGGCAACTGAGCTCATAGTTGGAGTCCTTTCTTTTGGCTGCTCAGGCCGGCCAGATACATAAAGGCCACTGCTCAACTGATGAGATGGGAATCGAGAACCCATTATAAGACCAAACATAAACTACCAGCAAGACGCCCAACGGCAATGCACGTGGACAGTCCCTAACACCCTTCAACAGAAACTTGTCAACAGGATCTAAAACTTGTTTTTGCTCACCGTATCCAACAGTGTGGCCATACCTATTTCAATAGAAATACTGTTTAAACATTTAGATAGCAGTAAATACCTCATTTTTTGAGAAAAGCACATCAAGGAAACTGATCCACCATTAGAACAACATATTTTTGTGTGACTATGAACCATCTTATTAAGGGTAAAACTGGAAGTTTAAAGTTAAAATGTTTCTAAATATAAACAATTGTCATTCTTTCTAGGACAGACTTAAAAGGAAATAACATCACATAAGTTGGGATTGGTGGGGGGGGGGGGGGAGTACAATGTTAAAAAAGCACATTAGGGAAACTGATCCACTCATACTTGACTTAATGGGAAAATCAAACAGATCAATCACAAAAGTATAGCTTCCAATAAGTACCCCAAAATCACAAAATACATTCTGAAATTCACAGTTAAATGATTAAAAAAATGATCAGAATGATGTGCGGCAGCAAATGCAGAGAGATTTGAGTTGCCATTTAGCAATAACGGAGACAGAAAGAGGGAATAACATAGCAGTAGCATGACATATTCATGATAAATTACAGATCTGGAGCCCAGTTCACTGAATTTCTAGTCAATTCAAACAATGTGCGCTTACATAACAACAAAGATTTATACAAAAAAAATGCAGACATAACCAATTTGCATTAAGAAACTGAATGTAATAGATCAGAAAAAGATAGAGATCACAAACCCTAAACATTTGGGCAACAAAACAAGGGAATGTAAGATGAGAATTACCTAAGGAAGAAAATGAGGGAAACAGTAACATGATGATTTGGTGGATCAACAGAACAGAGTAAGGTAGTGGAGCTGTTGTTGGTAATAATACTGTGGTGTTGCTTTCTTTGATGGGGAAATAATAGTGGAAACTGATAACAGACCCTCCACCTTCCTTTCTTTTGCTGCTCTCCTACTTCTCTCCCTTTTCTAAACAGCTCACTGTTTTTACTTGAAAACTATTTTAACCTTTTGTGTGCGGTCATATTTCTCATCTATATACAAATTCTAAACCCAGAAAAATGGCGAACAATATGTGCTTCTTGTACAAATATACACCTTTTTCTTTTTCCTAAAAATATGTGCTTCTTGTACAAAAATGAGTTAGTAACTCTTTTTGATACTTAATTAAAGTTGAATAATTTTTTGTTTTACAAAATAATTTAATAATTTTAGTGCAATAAAATAAAAATTAAGTAATCACTTCTCAAACTAACCCTTCCTAAAAAATCAAATGACGGTTAGTTGCTTCCGTGAAGTAAAATTGAGTGTCTTGTTCTTTACAAAAATTAGTTTCGTAATTTTGGTACCGTAAAAATAAAATTTGAATAATTACTCATAAAATTAATCATAAATTCCTAAAAGGAGAATCATAATGTTAACACAATTGAGATCTCAACTTTCACAAGATTTTGATTAAATAATAAAATATTAAATTCATTGAAACAGTGGACAAAGGAAAGCAGTACTTGCGAACCATAGATTAATTGGAAAACGGCTAAATCTGAAAACAAGGACAAATATACTAATATGCACTTTTTATTTTTGGTAAATAAAACTTTTATTATCAAGTAAATTTTGTATCGCTAAAAAAAAAAAAAAGACTGAAACTGCACAAACAAGCCCCAGCTCCAGAGCAAAAAACAAGTATAACATCTCCCCTATAACTACAAATCTTATCATCAACCTGCAAACAACATTACCAGACTAAAAACTAGGAATAAAAATTGAGATCTTGTAGTCTTCTAGCCAATCCACCCATCACAGCACCTCTATAAAATATGTCTTCAATAATATGGCTTGTCACTTGCTCTACCTGTCTCTGTTTATTTTGAAAAATCTTCATGTTCCTTTCTTGCAATACATAATACAAGCTTCCACCAAATGCCACTCGAAATACATTTAGCCTATGCCAATTCATAGCTCTCTTTGTCAAGCCTTGCCATTGTAATATGCTGCCACATACTTGTATACGGGTAAAACCGAGCTCGATATTCGATCGAGCTTCCAAAACTCCCCGGTTAGACCAGGGTCAAAATATCTGTGATCGAGTAAAGTCGAGCTCGAAGATCGATCTAACGTCCAACACAATCAGCCAAAATCGAAACATGGTGATTGAGATCGAACCCAAAGCATTGTCAAAATTAGCCATCGAAATCATCAGATTTGCCCTCGGGTTTACCGAAGGCGTAACCGGTCCTGTTTCTAACGGTCTCGAAGATAGCTTTGCCAACTCATCCGACAGGCATCCGTAATTCTCGCCATTAACCAATCATTATGGCAGAAATCGTAGAGGCTTTGTGAACACATGTTCATTATGTACAGTATGTCAGTGGCCTGGTCGGCCCTCGTTTATGTTTCCTTCTGGGGTTTTCGGTGTCGATACTCATAGTGGCCTTCTTGCCCCATACATATAGATATGGTTTGAGTATAACAGCTCGCTAACACGATGCTTGCGCACTTATAGTATATATATATATATCACGAGTTGTGGCCATGTTGGCCCATGATAGTTTATAGAAAGAATGAGTTCAGCAAAGTTGGCCTACATATGTTCAAGTTTACGTCGAATGATCATGTGTTACAGAGTGATTTGCTCGGGCCAGTACGACACCAGGTGCCAGCCACGCCTCACATAGGTTGGTGTGTGACATCTTTTCCCCATGATCGGGAAAGCAAACAAACCAACAAACCGTGAATGCGAGCACCATCACGCGAACACGAAAGACAACGAACCCCTAATCCTGCTCCGACTATATGCGAACGCGATGTTAATCTTATCACAACTACGTGAACGCGAAAACAATCATGTGACACGAAGAACACAGCTCCAGCTCCCAAACACACATCGCGAATATGACACCTGAACCACGAACGCGATGCACCATTATCAAATGACCATGATTATTTTCCATAATCGCGAGCCTGGCTTCGCGATCGCGAAACGATGTAGAGCACCTGTAACACTACAACTCTAAACTCAACTAAAATGATCTAAAACCATCCTAGATGACTCCCGAGCCCCTTCGAACCCCATCTAATCATACCAACAAGCCCAAATACAATATCCAAACTTATTTAAAGTCTCAAAACACCGCAAATAATATCAAAACTACGAAGAGAAGATCAAAATTATTCTTTTTCTTTCAAATATTCTAACTTCTCAGAACTCATTCGAATCACACATAGATATTCCGGATCACAATCAAACTTTGCACACAAGTTCCAACCAACTAAATGAACCTAGTCAAGGTCTAAAAACCACAATCCAAGTCCAATAACAGTAACATTAACTTCAGGTCAAACTTATGAACTCTTTAATTCTTCAAATTGCCAACTTTCGACAAATAGAGCCAAATCCTTATAGGAACATCTAAATTCAAATCCGAACATACGCTCAACAAACTCACCATACGAACCTATTGAAACCATCAAACCCTAATTCCAACTTAAGGCTTTCTAATAAAGAATCACTCCCCAAATCAATCCCGAACCTCTCGAACATCGAAACCAATAATATACACAAGTCATAATACATCATATAAATATACTCAAGTTCTCAAACCATCGAACATGATGCTAAAAATCTCAATACGATCTGTCGGGTCGTTACATTCTCCCTCACTTAAATTACTTTGATCCTCGAACGTGATAAAAGTCATTCCAAAGCCGTCAAATATCTGCATTAGCTCATCATACACACACCCATGAGCATCACATGTCACTTTAATCCATATAAGTCCATTAACATAATCCAAATGAAGATTTCTTCAACCTTAGCTTACAATCCTTAGAGCAAAATTCCAACATCCGAAACACCTTCGTAGATCCGATTATTTTATACATATATTGTATCAACCCCGACGAGTTGTATCAACCATAATTGTACTCAGAAGATATAACCACAAGACGTACCGCATAACTCATGTAGTCATAACAATATCTTCTGACAACAATAACTGATCATTACCAAGCCGGTACCGGCAATATTCCTCATATCAAATAGAACCTTGCTCCAAACCCTCGCAATACTTTTAATGATGAAAGAAACCTATAGAAATCGATAACCTCCTATCAAGTTAACGAGTCGTGGAGTTATCGCGCCCGACAAGAACCACTGCCAAATTCTGAGTTGACTAATGACATTCTTCTTCCAAACATATTTATCCAAATTCGATAGTACTAATTCCTGGTCCAATAACCTCATCTCAACTAGTACAAACTGCCCGTCTGATAGACCATACCAAATGTATTACACCCTATATTTTCGTATGTAAAAGTACGCAGTAAGTCAATTGATGTAAGCTCGGAAATGAAATTCTCTTTGCAAGTATATAAAGTGACCTAATGGTATTATATCCCGTATTTCCATTCAACATACAAACGGCTAGGTTGAGGACGAATGCACTTAAACGCGAGAAAATAGATTTTGGAAAAATAAAAACGAGCTGCTTGCTTACCCGACGTGCCTTCTTCACCAACTTACTTTCCGTCCTACTTGCTTGAGCTACTCGATTCATGTCTAAATTATTTTATGAGGATGAGACACATATTTCAAAATGGAAAAAGGACCAACATGAATCACCTACTTGATTAAGTAGGTGACAAGTAGTTGCATCACCTACTTGGAGCCTATGGATCAAATTAAAAGGGAATGGAAAAGGATAGAAATGGGCAAGTCTTGGGGCAACCCAAGACCCATCTTCCCAAGCCCATTAGTGGGGCCATATAAACATAAATATATCTCAATTTCAGTTAGAAAAAAATTCATAATCCCTCTCTCTCCATTGCAACGTGAAGGAGCTCCAAAATATCAGCCCAAGATCTCTCTCAAAGTTATCCTAGGGTTCAAGACCAAATCCACAAGTTGGTAAGGTGATTTCTCTCTTGGAAGAGCAAGATCACCTAGTTATCTCTCTACTTTACTGTTTGGGGTAAAGAGATTATTTGAGATTGAAGTAAAGCTTAGTTGGATGAGTATTCTTGCTGCCAAGGTAAGGTTTAACTTCTCCTACATGTATTTAAGATCATCTATGTATATCTAGTTGATTTGATAAAGGAAACTTGTGAAGTAAGTTGAACTTCATGTTGAAGTGTTGTAGTTGGTGGACTATTTTGGAGTTGAATTCTTGATGTTTTATAGCTGTGAAATCCGTAGAAATAACTTAAGATTACCATTGCTATTGTGGTTGGTGTGTTTGGAAGAAGAGAAGGCTTGGAAAGTGCAAGTTAGAACTTGGTTGTTGGGTGAGATGGTGTGGACTGTTTTGGTGATATATTGTAATGAATATGAGATTGGATATATATATATATATATATATATATATATATATATATATGTGTGTGTGTGTGTGTGTGTGTGTGTGTGTGTATGTGTGTGTATATGTTTGTTGACATTCTGGACATGTTGGTCTTGTTTGTGGATTTGAGGAAAATGAAAAGAATAAGGGGAGGTGCTGTCCAAAGTTTCGTAGATGAGCTAGTCACTCATTTGTGTTGAGTTCTAGCTTCTGTAAGCCTAACAATGGTCCCTTATTGTTTGTTGTTCATTTAAGTACTAACGGGGGTAACCGGCGTCGTGTGATTAGGTAAACGACAAAGGTATGTTAAGGCTACCCCTTCTTTTCTTTTGGCATGATCCATATGATACAAACGAAACGAGCAAACGCGCAACTTTTACCAATGATATTATTCTTAAAAGTACTAGGGGTTCCTATGTTCTTGATTTCTCATATGTCCTATTATTTTATCGTCTGTTCATGGGTCTCAGAAAATACGCATATTGATAAAGTTTATTTCATGATATTAATTGAAGGCATAATAATTTTATGACATTCCGAGAGATCTTATTGACTTACTTCTCATGCATTGTATTCATTTATACATGTACATTGACCCATGAACAGATGGAATTATATACGCGTATATTATATGTATATGGGGTATGAGGAAAGGTTATGGCATTATATACGCATCACCACCTGATCAACTGGTATACGTTGATGATTTCGTCCACAGAGGACGAGATGATATGATGGGATGCCCTCAGAGGCTTGATGATGTTATGTACTCATATACCTATGCATCGTATGACACTTACATGCATATGCATGACATTATAAATGTTTCATGATTCACAGAGATATTCAGACTTACATGTTGAGTTCTTTACACCATGTTTCTTACATGCCTTACATACTCGGTAATTTATTTGTTTTGACATCCCTTTTGCCTGGGGACGCTGCGTTTCATGCCCGCATGTCCCGATAGATAGGTTGACAGTACTCCTAGTAGGCTCTCAAGTCAGCAGAATGTGTTGGTGCACTCCACTTGCTCCGTAATTGCCTATTTGATCAGTATTATTTGGACATGTATTGATTGGTATGGCGGGGCCTTGTCCCGACCTTTATGATGTTTATGTACTCTTAGAGTTTTGTAGACAGATGTCATGTATATGGATACTTGTATGTCTTTATCGGCCAATGTTCTGAGTGTACAAATGATCATGTCGGCCTTATAGGCCCGCATGTCATGTATTTAAGTTTTTATATCATGTTGGGTCCCTTATGTTTTATTCCAGTTATCTCATGATGGCCCTTCTGGCCCATTTACCTATGATGGTGTGATAATAAAGATATGTTACGTTGGTACTCAGTTGAGTAAGGCACCGGGTGCCCATCGCAACCCTCCAATTTGGGTCGTGACAAAAGTGGTATCAGAGCAGCTCTGTCCTAGAGAGTCTACAAGCCGTGTCTAGTAGAGTCTTGTTTATGGGTGTGTTGGGCACCACACCTATAAGCCGAAGGCTACAGGGCATTGAGGACGGTCACTCTTTCTTCTTACTCTAGATCGTATGGTAGAGCTCAGTTGTAAGAATTCAAACTCCTAAATTCTATTTTATTCGTACTACAACGATACCTACATCTAGAAAGACAACTGGTAAGAGATTGACTGTGGCTGTGGAAGAGTTGAGTTAGAGGAACTCGATTTTGCATCAAGCTTATGATGAGTAAATGTGAGGTCTTCAGTAGATCATGTGTGTACTAAGACGTGTAAGCTTCTTAATAAGGAGCCCTGAGGCATGAATATCTATCCACCCATATGGTTTAAAGCAACGAGAGAATCAGAAGATAGATACAAGTTTCAACAAGTAAAAGAAGCAAGGTGAAAAAAGGTATGGGGTACCCAATTAGTGAAGATTATCAGTATTTACAATTCAGACAGGGAAATATAAGCATTTTGAGTTACCTTCAATTGTAACAGAGGTATGTACAATTGGCACACCCATTTCAGTTATACTCCATGGGAGCCAACAGATATAGTTTAAGAGAAGGACCGGATATCATGATCTAGCTGGGGTTAGAGTAACCCAAAATGGTGGATGGATTGTTAGCATTAGCTGACATTTCGAAGGATTTTATAGTAGTCGGCATCGTGAGAATTTCAGAGATAGTGTTCCGGCAATAATAGAATGGACAACAAAAGAATAACCTTTAAAGTTCATTCAGGAAGTCGCTTCCCTAAATCAAGCATTGTGAGCAAAGTTAAGCTTAAGGGACTAAGTGTGCCACTTACAATAGGTGTCACCCTCGTGAGTAAGAAATTTCGTTATCCTTGATATACAAGGATTACCGCAAGGCGAGTAAGAGTCAGTGAGTATGTGAAAAGATGCCAAAGATGAAGAGAGGGGGAAAGATGGTGTGATATGGTATTAAGTAGGAGTTATATGGTTCAGGAAACTATGGAATAGTAAAGGAAGAAATAAAAATGAGAAAGGGATGAGATTGCACTTATTCAAATCCCAGAGATAGGTTACGACTCCAGAACATTACGCAAGCACGACGGCAGGGAGGGGCAGTAATGGTTCTCGACCAGGATGTTATTGATAAATAAGTACGAATGAATACTTGATACATAAGGAGCCAGTGCGAGAGGTAAGTTAAGAAAAAGGAAATATCCCAATAGAGATTACGCGGAATATAGATATGAGAATGGACCAACGAGTAGTTAGTAGTTGATTCAGAAATAGCCTAGTTATGGCTAGACAAGAGGATACAGACAAATCAGCAAATTGTGCAAGATAAACATAGTGAAACACAATATGGTGAATTCAGTCTCGCAGTTATGACATTGTAATCCTTGAGAAATATTCAGATAGGAGTTAGGGTAGTTAAAAGTACCGTATTGGTGTTTCAGAAATAAAAGAGAGTACCACTGGGAAGACAGTCAAAATATTAGTTCAGAAGAAACCCTACAAGCACAAGGGTGTGGAGGTAAGTAACTAAGGATAATTATAGGTGAGGAAGATCATCAAAAATATTCTGTCGAGTATACGATGTAATAAGCTCACAACTTTACAAGAGTCAGAGGGTCCTCCCTAATGTAACGACCCGGCCGGTCGTATTGAGTATTACAACCCCATTTCCCAATTTTTTGCTCAAATTATACTTTACAGTTGTTGTGTGACTTGCCGGAGTAATTGGTTCGGGTCCGGTGAGGTTTTGGAATGAATTAGAACACTTAGTTCTAAGGTTTAAAGCTTAAGTTAAAATAGTGACTAGATGTCGACTTATGTGTAAACGACCACAGAATGGAGTTTTGATGATTCCAATAGCTCCGTACGGTGATTTTGGACTTAGGAACGTGTCCGAAAAATTATTTGGAGGTCCGTATTGGAATTAGGCTTGAAATGCCGAAAATTGAATTTTTGGAAAGTTTGACTAGGGGTTGAATTTTTGATATCGTGGTCCGAATCCGATTCTCAAAATTTGAATAGGTCCATAATGTGAAATGTGACTTGTGTGCAAAATTTGAGGTCAATCGGACGTGATTTGATAGGTTTCGGCGTCGTTTGTAGAATTTGGAAATTTCTAAATTTATTAGGCTTGAATCCTTGTGTAGTTCATATTTTTGATGTTGTTATGGGGGTTTTGAGGCCTTGAGTAGGTCCGTGTTATGTTATGAGACTTGTTGGTATGTTCGGACGGGGTTCCGAGGGGCTCGGGTGAGTTTCGGATGGTTAACAGATCAAATTTGGACTTAAGAAAATGCTGGATCTGCTGCCTACTGGTGTGATCACACTTGCGAAGTTTTGATCGCAGGTGCGAAGCCGCATGTGCACAAAATTAGTCACAGAAGCGGCCAAGTGTGGAACTGGGCAGTGCTCGCAGGTGCGAAGAATTTGCCGCATCTGCGAGGCCGCAGGTGCAAAGGTGTTGGCGTAGATGCGGACTGGAGCTGGCGTGGGGGCGAACACAGGTGCGAAGGGGAATGCGCATCTGCGAGCCCGCATATGCGAGATTTGAGAAGGCCGGCTATTTTCGCAGGCGCGCAATTTTGTCCGCAGAAGCGAGGGTCGCAGGTGCGACCCCTTGTCCGCAGATGCGGAAATCGCCGGGACAGAACCTTAAATTCGAGGGTTCGACATTTTCACCTATTTTCGGATTTTGGAGCTCGGGTTGGGCGATTTTGGAGAGAAAATTTTTCACACAACTTGGGGTAAGTGTTCTTAACTCCCTTGTGATTATATTCCATGAATTAATCATCAATTTTGGTGTAAGATTATCGAATCTTCAAGAGAAATAGAAGGGAATTTTTATAATGTCACAAAACGAATTATTTCAAGTTTGAATACCGATTTGGAGTCGGATTTGAGTGGAATTAGTATGGTTGAACTTGTAACTGGATGGGTTGTCGTATTTGGTGAGTTTCGTCGGATTTCGAGACGTGGGCCCCATGGGTGATTTTTGGGGCATAATTTCTGATTTTGTGAAAATATTAGAATTTTGATATGGAATTAATTCCTATAAATTTTGTGGGCTGAATCAAATTAATTATGACTAGATTCGAGCCGTTAGGAATTTGATACGCGCAGAGTGGAATTGCTAGAGCATTGGTTAGCTTGCTCGACATTGGATTTGGCTTGTTCGAGGTAAGTAACTCTTCTAATCTTGGAGCTGAGGGTATGAACCCTAAATATATGTATTATGTGAATTATTGGGAGGTGACACACATGCTAGGTGACGGGCGTGTGGGCGTACACTATAGAAATTGTGACCTAATTGTTTATGTAAAATTTTGTAGTCAAATAATCTTGACATTTTCATGCAGTTTTATGAGTTAAAGAAATTGAGTTGAAAAGTAGATTAAAATCATGTTGAGGCTATGTGCCCGTATTATTGGGACCCACAAAGGTCATATTGCTGTGAATTATTTGTTTTAAATTGAAAATTCATACTCAGTCATATTCATTTCAATGCATATCATATCTTAGTCTTTGTTGTTATTTATTGATACATCATATCATCATTTTTGGGCTATTTTATATTTTCATGACATTTTGAGCCCATGAGAGAGAGACTAGAGAGATTGATGACTGAGTGAGGCCGGGGGCCTGATTGTGAGGTGTGGATCGGGGCTGCCCGTCTACAGCATGCTTTATATACTTTATTATTATAGCATGTGAGTTGTCCGTGCAACACGTGAGTTGTCCGTGCAGATTATAGCGCTTGGGCTGAAGGAGCCACTTTGGAGTCTGTACACACCCCCAGTGAGCGCAGGTACCTACTGAGTGCGAGTGCCAAGTGATGAGTGACTGAGATGCATGAGTGATTTTGAGGTATGCTCGAGGGGCTATTTACGAGTGATTGTGAGGTAAGCCCGATGGGCTGTATACGAGTGATTGTGAGGTCTGCCCGAGGGGCTGTTTATGATTTTATCACTGATTTGCATAGCATTGGCATGCACACATGACATACAGGCATACAGGTGTATTTTCCTCATGCTGTACAGTATCACATCATTCATGATTTCTCACACATTTTGACAGATGGGCATAGTGATGCATTTGTTTTTACACGGGTTATCCGGAAGGAAAATGAAACATCTTATTTATTATTGAAAAGATTTTGGGAGAAATTTATTATTTTCAAACTATTCATATTTTTGACAACTTCGGAAAAAGATTTGGGTTTTCACTGATGTACTTGAAAGGAAGAACTATTATTGTTGAAATCATGATTTGACTGAGCATTTTATCTCTGAGTTACTTCTGGTATTATTTGCTTTATGTTGTTATGGACCATTGTGGATTAGTGGTTTTGGACCCGACCTTGGTAGAAGCTCGTCACTACTTTCAACCTAAGGCTAGGTTTGTTACTTACTCAGTACATGGGGTCGGTTGTACTGATACTACACTTTTGCACATTGCGTGCAGATGTTGGCTGTTGTTGTTGCTGTGCTCGATGGTTGCGGGATTTGAAGATGTACCTGTGTTCCGGTTGTTGCTGCCTCTTATTCATGGTAGCCTTAGATTCATGAAAACTTTGTTTATGTACTTTTCAAACAGATGATGTATTATTTCATACCAGCTCTGTATACTCTATTCTTAGAAGCTCATGATTTGTACTACCAGTTCTTGGGAAAATGTAATGGTTTCATATATTTTCTTTAATAATTGTCTTGTTAAATTACATTGGAATTGGATAGTGAATAGTTGGCTTACCTAACGGGTTGGGTTAGGTGCCATCACGACTAGTTGGATTTTGGGTCGTGACAAGGTGGTATCAGAGCTCTAGATTCATAGGTTCTACAAGTCATGAGCAAGTGTCTAGTAGAGTCTTGCGGATCCGTATGATGATGTCCATACGTATCTTCGAGAGGCTACAAGGCATTTAGGATATATACTTCTCATCTTTCTTTCCTTATCGTGCAAAATTGGTTCAGCTTGAAATATAACTCTTTGAATTCCTTCCACGTATTTGTATGCGCACATGAGCGCTCGGTATCAGCTGTGCATCGCCGGCTTGTGATTCTATGAACGAGGTTTGAGGTGAGTATTTTGTGTTTTGGTGATGAGCCAGTCTGGAGGACTTGGGGCCATGGTTAGACCGTAGCTTAAGCTCAGTAGCTTCAGTTGTAACCTGTACCATTGGACTCATATGTCCCGTAATGACCCTACAGTGGAACTTATGGCTCGATGAGCGGTGGAATGGCTTTGTGATGAGTATGATGTAACTACGGGATGTGTTAAGATGATTTGAATGTGATGAGAAGTGTTTCCTTAAAATTTAAAGGAAGGCCATTGGGTGTTTGATTTTCGATTTGATATGACGTACAGTCTCGAGTATGAATATTTCGAAGGATCTTTCACATTGTTAAATTTTGGGAAAAATTAAACTCTCATGTCTGGTTAATGAGTTTGGACTCAGATAGACTAAGTGATTTCATAGTAATTGTGACTGCGAAAGGGTATAACAAGATACCAGTTTGAGGCTAAGCAGGTGGGTTATCCCATGCGGAGTATCTACGTAGGTGTATTCCTTATGATGTGAGTAGAGAGTTTCTTTTCTGCCAACGGGGCGTATGGGTGGGGATTTGAATATGAATCTGGCTGAGAAAGTTGACTTGAGTGTCAAGAGAATAATTGCGAGTTTAGCAGATGATTTGGGGTATTTCTATGGTTGGCGTTGCATGAGTTTGAGAAGAGGTTTTGTTGAACTGACTGTGGCATCATGACAGTAATAGAGTATGAGTATGGTGAGTTATGAAGTGTTTTAATCTACGGCTTTGAGCCAAGTAGGGGAGCCTGCTATAGATAAATCAATTCATGGGTATGTGTCAAATTTTGTTTAGGTCTGAAGTATACTTGGGAATCAGTGATGACTTGCAGAGGTGGAGTTCGAAAATGACTCGAATAAGGAAAATTCCTGGTTACGGATTATATTGCACGGATGAGTATATGAAAAAAAAAACATGGGATGAGTGAATTGTTATTGGTGAATGATGTAGTGCGCACTGAGTATGAATTTGATAGGTGGTGTTAAAGTAGAGTTACTCCTTTGAGTGTTGTTGTGCTAATGGAGTACATGTCTTTTGGCCCATTTGGGCGGTGTAATTTGGATTTGAGCAAAGTGGGTGACTCATGAGAAAATTATAGTGGATTTGGGAATTATATATAGCAATTGAGAATGTTTCCGGACTTGTGTATGGATAAAACCCGAGATTTGCGTTTGGTGGTGCCTGGACTTGTGGAAATTCTGTATGACTATGGATTCTACATTTTTGTATCAGTAAGATAAGAAGAACAATTTCAAATTCACATAAGGTATTCTCAGAGTGAGTGCTACAGTTGTAGTGGTTTTGAAGGTGCTTAAGAAGAATACAGTTGCTTATGGGCCGTAGGGCATTGTGGTTCTATGCTAGGTTTGTGGGGTGAGTTGTGGCTAAAGATCGTGGCATTTTAGCAAGGAGAAGTATTAATCAGAAGACAGATTCGGAAGAAACTCGGAGAAAATAAGACAAACGAGTAGTAGGTTGGATCAGTATGGTAATGGATATGATCGGTTCTTTAGGTTCTTATGATGTGAGGGTTTTCTACAGGTGCTTTGAGGCAATACACCTGGGCTTGGCGACCTGCATGACTTGGTTGATTTAGAGGGATTCAACTCTGATGGCCTGATTATGTGCAAATGGATTCCATTATACCATGGTTTGAGATGGGTATTTTTCCTATCGGCCTGAGGAGCATATTGAGTATTGTGATTTTCTACCGGATGGAATCAAATGGAAGGCTGGTCGGATATGTATTTTACTTCTGACTCAGAATGATTATGAGGTTCTAGTATTTTTCAAATGATGTCATGATAGATGCGGTGTGTTGTGTAGGATTAAGGTTGGCGTGTGCAAGGTCACGATTTAGCTTTGAAAGGGAGGTCATAAATTGTTAGAGGTCATGAACAGTTTTCGATGTTTAGATGAATGCTATTGCATGAGTAAAGTGTACATTTCAAAAGGGGCGCACTATGTTTTGAATTATGGATATTTCATAGGTATTGCGGCACTCACATGGTTGATAGACTGCTGATATTCAAATTTTGCCAAGTGGCACGGAAGAATTTTTAAAGTATTTCTCGTGGGATGATCATGTATAAGAGAGGTGTTAGGTATTCGGGCGGTGGAGATGGAATCAAATATGGTGATTCACGTGTTTCTTTTATTATTAACAATGTACGAAGGTTTTAGGATGAGGTTTGCTTCGATATGGGTTTAATACTAGTATGTGGTTGGTTTTGGAGTAGTCACTGTGATCAGGAATGATGCTACGAGCATGCGAGTTGTGTAATATGTTAGGTGATTATGTCAGTGGTTATGGTGATGGTTATGGCTTGATACAGCTTGTTCAAACTCATACAGTGTGTAAATGTAAGATTCGTGTCTTGAATGAAATTCTAAAGGTTGGAAATTAAATTCCAAGGTTTATGGGCTAAAGTTAAATCAATGATTTCAATTGTATTGTGTTGTCAAGCTCATATGGAATAGGGTGACGTGGGTTCACCCCCGGGTACGTGTGTGGTAAGATGGAACAGTGATTTGATGTCCTGAAAACAACTCTTGGCACATTCGAGGACGAACATATGTTTAAGTGGGAGAGAATGTAACGACCCGGCCGGTCATTTTGAGTATTACAACCCCGTTTCTCCATTTTCTGCTCAAATTATACTTTACAGTTGTTGTGTGACTTGCCGGGGTAATTGGTTCAGGTCCGGTGAGGTTTTGGAATGAATCAGAATACTTAGTTCCAAGGTTTAAAGCTTAAGTTAAAATAGTGACCGGATGTCGACTTATATGTAAACGACCCCGGAATAGAGTTTTGATGATTCTAATAGCTCCGTACAGTGATTTTGGACTTAGGAGCGTGTCTGGAATATTATTTGGAGGTCCGTAGTGGAATTAGGCTTGAAATGCCGAAAGTTGAATTTTTGGGAAGTTTGATCGTGGGGTTGACTTTTTGATATCGAGGCCGGAATCCGATTCTAGAAATTTGAATAAATCCGTAATGTGAAATGTGACTTGTGTGCAAAATTTGAGGTCAATCGGACGTGATTTGATAGGTTTCGGCATCGTTTGTAGAATTTGGAAATTTCAAAATTTATTAGGCTTGAATCCGTGTGTAGTTCGTATTTTTGATGTTGTTATGTGGGTTTTGAGGCCTTAAGTAGGTCCGTGTTATGTTATAAGACTTGTTGGTATGTTCGGACGGTTCCGAGGGGCTCGGGTGAGTTTCAGATGGTTAACGGATTAAATTTGAACTTAAGGAAATGCTGGATCTGCTGCCTACTAGTGTGATCGCACCTGCGAAGTTTTGATCGCAGGTGCAAGGCCGCATGTGTGCGAAATTAGTCGCAGAAGCGGCCAAGTGTGGAACTGGGCAGTGCTCGCAGGTGCGAGGAATTTTCCGCATCTACGAGGCCGCAAGTGCAAAGGTGTTGGTGCAGATGCGGACTGGGGCTGGAGTGGCGGCGAACGCAGGTGCGAAGGGGAATGTGCATCTGTGATCCCGCAGATGCGAGCCCGTAGATTTGAGAAGGCCGGCTATTTCCACAGGAGCGCAATTGTTTCCGCTGAAGCGAGGTTCGCAGGTGCGACCCCTTGTCCGCAGATGCGGAAATCGCTGGGACAGAACTTTAAATTCGAGGGTTCGACATTTTCACCCATTTTTGGATTTTGGAGCTCAGGTTGAGCGATTTTGGAGAGGAAATTTTCCACACAACTTGGGGTAATTGTTCTTAATTCCCTTGTGATTATATTCCATGAATTAATCTTCATTTTTGGTGTAAGATTATCGAATCTTCAAGAGAAATAGAAGGGAATTTCTATAATGTCACAAAATGATTTTTTTCAAGTTTGAATACCGATTTGGAGTCGGATTTGAGTGGAATTAGTATGGTTGAACTTGTAATTGGATGGGTTGTCGTATTTGGTGAGTTTCGTCGGATTTCGAGACGTGGGCCCCACAGGTAATTTTTGGGGCTTAATTTCGGATTTTGTGGAAATATTAGAATTTTGATATAGAATTAATTCCTATAAATTTTTTGGGCTCAATCAAATTAATTGTGACTAGATTCGAGCCGTTTGGAAGTTGATACGCGCAGAGTGGAATTGCTGGAGCATTGCTTAGCTTGCTCGACATTGGATTTGGCTTGTTCGAGGTAAGTAACTCTTCTTATCTTGGAGTTGAGGGTATGGACCCTAAATATATGTATTATGTGAATTATTGGGAGGTGACGCACATGCTAGGTGACGGGCGTGTGGGCGTGCACTATAGAAGTTGTGATCTAATTGTTTATGTGGAATTTTATAGTCAAATAATCTTGACATTTTCATGCAGTTTTATGAGTTAAAGAAATTGAGCTGAAAAGCAGATTAAAATCATGTTGAGGCTATGTGCCTGTATCATATTGCTATGAATTATTTGTTTTAAATTGAAAATTCATACTCAGTCATATTCATTTCAATGCATATCATATCTCAGTGTCTATTGTTATTTATTGATACATCATATCATCATTTTTGGGATACTTTATATTTTCATGACATTTTGAGCCCATGAGAGAGAGACCGGAGAAATTGATGACTGAGTGAGGCTGAGGGCCTAATTGTAAGGTGTGGATCGGGGCTGCCCACCTGCAGCATGCTTTATATACTTTATTATTAAAGCACGTGAGTTGTCTATGCAACACGTGAGTTGTCCGTGCAGATTATAGTGGTTGGGCTGAAGGAGCCCCTCCGGAGTCTGTACACACCCCCAGTGAGCGCAGGTACCTACTGAGTGCGAGTGCCGAGTGATGAGTGACTGGGAGGCATGAGTGATTGTGAGATATGCCCGAGGGGCAGTTTACAAGTGATTGTGAGGTAAGCCCGAGGGGCTGTATACGAGTGATTGTGAGGTCTGCCCGAGGGGCTGTTTATGATTTTATCACTGAGTTGCATAGCATTGGCATGCACACATGACATACATGCATACATGTGTATTTTTCTCATGCTGTACAGCATCACATCATTCATGATTTCTCACACATTTTGACAGATGGGCAGAGTGATGAATTTATTTTTACACGGGTTATCCGGAAGGAAAATGAAACATCTAATTTATTATTGAAAAGATTTGGGGAGAAATTTATTGTTTTCAAACTATTCATATTTTTGGCAACTTCGGAAAAAGATTTGGGTTTTCACTGATGTACTTGAAAGGAAGAACTATTATTGTTGAAATCATGATTTGACTGAGCATTTTATCTCTGAGTTACTTCTGGTATTATTTGCTTTATGTTGTTATGGACTATTGTGGATTAGTGGTTTTGGACCCGACCTTGGTAGAAGCTCGTCACTACTTTCAACCTAAGGCTAGGTTTGTTACTTACTCAGTACATGGGGTCGGTTGTACTGATACTACACTTCTACACATTGCGTGCAGATGTTGGCTGTTGTTATTGCTGTGCTCGATGGTTACGTGATTTGAAGATGTACGTGCGTTCCGATTGTTGCTGCCTCTTGTTTATGGTAGCCTTAGATTCATGAAAACTCTGTTTATGTACTTTTCAAACAGATGATGTATTATTTCATACAGCTTTGTATACTCTATTCTTAGAAGCTCATGATTTGTACTACCAGTTCTTGGGGAAATGTAATGGTTTCATATATTTTCTTTAATAATTGTCTTGTTAAATTACATTGGAATTGGATAGTGAATAGTTGGCTTACCTAACGGGTTGGGTTAGGTGCCATCACGACTAGTTGGATTTTGGGTCGTGACACCTAAGTACTACAATGAAAGACTAGCTGAGGAATAAGGAAGAAGGCTTCAACCTAAGCATAGTAACTTGAAGAAGAAATAGTCATGTAAAAACAGTCTCACTACAACATTGTACGCACTCCATAAGAAAGTGGCACCTACCGTGGCTAATGAATGGGAAGTGAAAAAAAAAGTGACATTTGAGATCATATGAGTTACAGGGAATTCTAGTATTTATGGGCACTAATATAAGCCAATTATTCATGTAGCAGGTAGCAAAATGACCAGAAAAAGTAATTGCTTAAGTTTAAAGAAAGCTGAGAAGGAACGAAAGGAATTATTTTATCAATGAACCAGAGTTAGTTACATTATAAACACATTTAAGATTTTGGAGTATTATCCATGCAGCATATACATTTGCATTCATACAGCCATAGAAGACTCCGATATAAGTGAAAAGAAAGAATTGAGCCCGGGTCATAGGCAAAGGATTGAATTGTTAGAAGAGTATATCATGGATATTTCATAGCGTCCTTGAAAGGATAAAGTAATAAGTAATACCTTGAGCCATAGATCGGAAGATAGCTTAAGCCTATATAAAGGCTGAGAGAGAAGAGGAAACTAAAGAGTTACATCAGCTAAGTAAATCAGGAGTCTGATTATTGGACCTAGATAATTATAGAAATCATGATTGAAATCATTGTAGAATCGCTCTTAATATCAGAGGTACAAGAGAGATAGTACATCCGCCATATTCTATAACGGCTCTATGATAAAGCCAGTTAGAAGAGTACCAGCCTCATAGGAAGTCAGTGTGAAGCTTCCATCGCATTGTGTATGCACCAGAGGTGCAAGTATTATAGTAGAGCTTCAAGTTGTAGATGTGAATTATACTTATGTGGAAGAGAGGTTATGAAAGATACGATGCGAGATTTTAAGGTAAAGAAGGTACAAGATACTCACGTGCAGAAGGTTATGAATAGTCCGTACTTCAGATAGAGGGCTAGAAGCATTGGGATTCAATATCAAGAAATTATAGCGGTATCGTCAGTGATATATCTACCAGCCTATGGTTTCCAGGTAGCGAGAGGTCTAGTTAAGAGAGTAAATAAGAGTTAGAGACACTGTGATGTCTCGCTTGAGGTTCCAGAATAACATAAGAAAATCTATGATGCAAGCAAGTTAGAGGAGGTTGCGAGTAGTATAAATAAATATGTGTAGGTCGCAAGATAAAGTATGGTAGAAAGACAGGGTTTTAGGAAGACATGAGTAAGGATAAGAAAAGGCTAGTGAGAATAGGTAAGTCCTCGGGATTAAAATACCCCCATAAGATGAATCACATTGGGATGCTATGAAATATAGTTATTGAAGTTGATCAGGCAAATCACTTCAAATGTTCCTCGATGCGACGTGAGCCCTAGTGATAATGTATTACATAAGAGGTTTCAAACTATCAGTGGTAGATTATAGATCAACATTGAGGTGAATCAACAATGGATTGATAAAAGTTACAAAGTATGATATAAGATTAGGCCGTCATTCTTAAGATGAACAGTAATGAGGAAGCATTAAAGGACTTAGATTTATACATATAGGATAAGCAACGAGAGTAACTTGGAGTTTGGTAGCAGACTCAGTAACAATAAACCGAAGTAAGAGTTATGGTATAGTATGACCTACTTAGATGTAGTAAAGCCATAGACGCCCAGAGGGACAGCTTGTCATAATTTTGTATATGTTCACAAAGTGAGGCCTAGAGATTGGCTAAAAGCTGAATGAAAAATAAGAGAAGAGTCGCATAGGTGCACATACAAGGACAAAGTTGTATAGACTGCATGATAGAAGGTAGCAAAATTTACGAGATTGGAAGAATTCCGACCACAAGTCGTGGTGTGAGAAAGAGGCCTAAAGGGGGCAATGCCCTGGCCTTTGGATTTATTCACAAAATAGTTACCTAGATGACAAGGAGAGTATTAAAGTATTTACAAGAGCTATAGGTTATGAGAATGATAAGTGCATCAGTAAACATTCGAGGACGAATGTTCCAAAGGGGGGAATGATGTTACACCCCATGTTTTCGTATGTGAAAGTACGCCGTAAGTTAATTGATGTAAGTTCGGAAATGAGATTCTCTTTGAAAGTATATAAAGTGATCTAATGATATTATATCCCGTATTTCCATTCAACATACAAATGACTAGGTTGAGGACGAATGCACTTAAATGCGAGAAAGGAGATTTTAGACAAATAAAAATGAGCTGCTTGCTTACCCGACGTTCCTGCTTCACCAACTTACTTTCCGTCCTACTTGATTGAGCTACTCGATTCATGTCTAAATTATTTAATGAGGATGAGACACGTGTTTCAAAATGGAAAAAGGACCAACATGAATCACCTACTTGATTAAGTAGGTGACAAGTAGGTGCATCATCTACTTAGAGCCTATGGATCAAGTTAAAAGGGAATGGAAAAGGATAGAGATGGGCAAGTCTTGGGACAGCCCAAGACCCATCTTCCCATGCCCATTAGTGGGGCCATATAAATATAGATAAATCTCAATTTTAGTTAGAAAACAATTCATAATCCCTCTCTCTCTATTGCAATGTGAAGGAGCTCCAAAATATCAGCTCAAGATCTCTCTCAAAGTTATCCTAGGGTTCAAGACCAAATCCACAAGTTGGTAAGGTGATTTCTCTTTTGGAAGATCAAGATCACCTAGTTATCTCTCTACTTTGTTGTTTGGGGTAAAGAGATTATTTGAGCTTGAAGTAAAGCTTAGTTGGATGAGTATTCTTGCTGCCAAGGTAAGGTTTAACTTCTTCTATATGTATTTAAGATTATCTATGTATATCTAGTTGATTTGATAAAGGAAACTTGTGAAATAAGTTGAACTTCATGTTGAAGTGTTATAGTTGCTGGACTATTTTGGAGTTGAATTCTTGATGTTTTATGGCTGTGAAATCCGTAGAAGTAACTTAAGATTACTTTTGCTTTTGTGGTTGATGTGTTTGGAAGAAGAGAAGGCTTGGAAAGTGCAAGTTAGAACTTGGTTGTTGGGTGAGATGGTGTGGACTGTTTTGGTGATGTATTATAATGAATATGAGGTTAGATATATATATATATATATATATATATATATATATATATATATATATATATATATGTGTATGTGTGTGTGTGTGTGTGTGTGTGTGTATATGTGTATATATATATATATATATATATATATATATATATATATATATGTTTGTTGACATTCTGGACATGTTGGTCTTATTTGTGGATTTGAGGAAAATGAAAAGAATAAGGGGAGGTGCTGTCCAAAATTTCGTAGATGAGCTAGTCACTCATTTGTGTTGAGTTCTAGCTTCTGTAAGCCTAACAATGGTACCTTATTGTTTGTTGTTCATTTAAGTACTAACGGGGTTAACCGGCGTCGTGTGATTAGGTAAATGACAAAGGTATGTTAAGGCTACCCCTTCTTTTCTTTTGGCATGATCCATATGAAACGAAACGAGCAAATGCACAACTTTCACAAATGACATTATTCTTAAAAGTACTAGGGGTTCCTATGTTCTTGATTTCCCATATGTCCTATTCTTTTATCGCATGTTCATGGGTCTCAGAAAATACGTATATTGATAAAGTTTATTTCATGATATTAATCGAAGGCATAATAATTTTATGACATTCTGAGAGATCTTATTGACTTACTTCTCATACATTGCATTCATTTATACATGTACATTGACCTTTGACCAGATGGCGTTATATACTCGTATATTATATGTATATGGGGTATGGGAAAAGGTTATAGCATTATATACGCATCACCACCTGATCAGCTGGTATACGTTGATGATTTCGCCCACAGAGGCCGAGATGATATGATGGGATACCCTCAGAGGCTTGATGATGTTATGTACTCATATACCTGTGCATGGTATGACATTTACACGTATATGCATGACATTATAAATGTCTCACGATTCACAGAGATATTCAGACTTACATGTTGAGTTCTTTACACCATGTTTCTTTCATGAATTACATACTCGGTACTTTATTTGTACTGACGTCCCTTTTGCCTGGAGATGCTACGTTTCATGCCCGCATATCCCGATAGATAGGTTGACAGTCCTCCTAGTAGGCTCTCAGCTCAGCGGAAGGTGTTGGTGCACTCCACTTGCTCCGGAATTGCCTTTTTAGTCAGTATGATTTGGATATGTATTGATTGGTATGGCGGGGCCTTGTCCCGACCTTTATGATGTTTATGTACTCTTAGAGACTTGTAGAAAGATGTCATGTATATGGATACTTGTATGGCTTTATCGGCCTATGTTTTGAGTGTACAAATGATCATGTCGGCCTTATAGGCCCGCATGTCACATGTATAAGTTTCTATATCATGTTGGGTTGTCCAATGTCTAGTATTCCCTTATGTTTTATTCCAGTTATCTCATGATAGCCCTTCTGGCCCATTTACCTATGATGGTGTGATAGGAAAGATATGTTACGTTGGTACTCGGTTGAGTAAGGAACATGGTGCCCTTCGTGACCCTCCAATTTGGGTCATGACAAAATGCCACCTAGAACTGCATACGATGCAATTTCGTACACCAAACATGCAATAACTTGAATGTTGCCATTAATAGAAGGAAAACCAAATGAGATAATTGTCTAACAAGCCTGACAGATACATCACAAAATCACAATGCTATGAATCAAGCCCACAAGGAAGCAATAAAACACATGGAGTACGCACTGGGAATCATATCCAAATATAATACCATTGCAGCGTACAACCCGATCCAACCATCATACCTCTCCACACGGGAATGCTCATTGAGTCAAAATTCTCATGCTCACCAAACACGTGTATCAACAACAAACACATACCGTGCATAAACATAACCACAGGAAGACAAATTGCATAGAGCGCTACCAAAAAGGCAAGCACAACTATGGTGCGACAAGCAAATCAACATCTCAAGAGTCATATCGCTCTTATGTCGCCACAAGGCCTAAACAGGGCCACCACATGTGCGTGAATAATCAAGTCATCTCACAACCCATCATGACATAAGAGAGTAACACATGAAATAGATCAGGGCAGGAATAACATCTATTCGGCCTGATGACACACCCATAGAAAAAGCTGCACTGAGTAAGCAAATACGATCCACTATAGAATACTCATTCTCATTGGGCCTACCAATAGGCCCCCAAACCTATTCAGATCATCCCAAAGTAGGCAAATAACCTCCCAAAATTTATAGTGAACACATCAATGACACATACAATTAGCTATCCAGCCCTTAATACTCCTGCACGATCCGCAACCAACGGAATAATCTGCCTCCACAAAGATCAAGTCTCTAAGCCTCGAGAATACAAAGATCTTCATACCTGATCTCTATCTCTCCCACTTAAATGCCTGATACGTCACGCATACACAATCGCCTCATAAGAATTACTCCCATAAACTTTCCACACCAAGTAGCAAAAATCTGAACATCCACAGTTACCAACTAAACAATCTCCATAGTACTAGTCCAGCATCCGCAAATAAGAACACAATGGGCCTTCCACAATGCACACTCTCTCCAGGTAATACAAGATAGTGCTAGCATATCGTAAATATCTTAAATCTCCCATACTATCTAAAACTCATGACGTTCCTTCCAAAACTGAATCGCAACATTATCCTTCAACCTCAATCCTACATGGTTCACTGCATCTATCGTACCACAACACGAAAATACAAAAAAATTATTATCAACTCTGAATCGTGAATAGGATACACACTCCATCGACCAGAAATCTTTCACTTAACTCTGTTTAGGAGAAAATAACAACACACAACAACCTCCCCATACCCGTAAAATACATCAACCTCTGTCAAATCATCACCCCTCTTCAGAATCCATTTGTCCATAACCAAGCCATCAGAACTGAATCTATCTACATCAACCAAGTCACGTAGACTGCCAAAACCCATAAGTGTTACCACAAACCACCTGTAAAGCCCTATTATACCAAAGAAACTGATCATCCATATTACCATGCTAATCCAAGCCACTGCTAAGCTGACCCAACTCCTTCAGATTATCATGGCTTGCCTTCACGGTAATACTTCTCTTTCCCAGTACACTATGGACCTCAATCAAAACTCATCCCAACTGATCCTACATGAAACCTCGTTGTCCTAAGACTCATAATCCACTTTATTTCCTCTTGTACACTCAATAGTATCTCTAATCGAAATACCTGCTCTGAAGATATTTTCTATGAATATGAAGCTGATTTTTCCATCTCTCAAACACTGCCTTGCAGAATCAAAAATGGTACAAAAATACCCTAAGTCTCTTTCACAATCCAACGTCAATCTCAACTCCTCATCTATACGACAAATCCAAAAATCCTTAGGCACCACATCTTGAATCCACTAGAACCATCCTCGAGAGTCACCCACTTTGACCCAATCCCAAATACATATCCAAACATGCTAAACAATTAGTGATCCATTAGCATATGAATACTCCCAAAGAAACATCTGAGCGAATCATTCCCCTTTACACACTAAATCCACAAAGAACAACCCAACCTGAGCCATTCCACAACCACCATATAACATCAAGGTGAAATATAACACGTCCTAAGCATAATCCTTGCCGAATCAATCTCGAAGTCATACTCCTCAACCTTAACTAATCCATAAGTATACCGAAGTACATGACTACAACAACACATGACCATGTGATCCAATCATTGATGGTAGGCTCCCCACTTGGCTTTGAGCTATAATCATATAACCCAAGAACTCACAATGTGCGTTCCTCCTTAATTACCATGACCTCACATTGTTACTCAGCTAAATTTCTCATAAACTCATGTTGCACTAACCATAACACATCCTTAGGGACACAAGCAAGAACTCCACTATGCTCGAAGATTCCCAATATCATGAAGCTAGAAACCAAGACCGGAACTTTCATAGCCGCTGGAACAAATGCCAAACTCCAAATCATGAACCAGATAGTTCTCTTCACGGGGCTTTAACTACCGTGACACGTAGGCAATCACCCTACCACTCTGCACTAACACCATCCAATCCAACACGTGAAGCATCATAATATGTTGTGTAAGGCCCAGAATCCGTGGGCAACACCAATACTGAGCAGCTATAGATGGAATCCCCTCCACAAATTGACGATAGTAGTCAGCCCCCAACACAGGGAAAAATATCTCACACCGTAGGCACAACATCACTACAAATCATCGGACCTCAACTGATATCGAGTTCTCAACATCGCGTACGAACAAGTAGGAGGGAACTGAAGATATGGCTTCAAGCCGAGATAAAGTCGCACGATAAGGAATCAAAAGGGAAATTTTCTAACATCTTGTAGCCTCTCGGAGATAAGTACAGACATCTCTATACCGATCCACAAGACTCTACTAGACATGCTCGTGACTTGTAAGACCCTTAGAACCTAGAGCTCTAATACCAACATGTCATGACCCAAAATCTCACCTCGGGTCGTGATGGCGCCTATGCGTACTTGCTAAGTAAGCCAACTCACAATTAACAGAATATCGTCCAGAATCTTTTAATTAACAAAGTCATATCATAAATAAAGACATGAATAATCTTCAAATAATATAATATCTGATACAAACATGACAGATCCGAACGCGACCACAAAACGGTACAACCCTCAAGAACTGGGTAACACAAGTACATGAGCAACTACTGTAGAAGTACAAGTCTGAATACAAAATCAAAACTATATTATGAAAAAGAAAATAGATAGGAGATAAATAAGGATAGAGACTCGGGCACTGCGAAATGAATCCATGAGGTGTAGCTCACCCTAAATCTCTGAGCAATCACCTAGTCTCAACAAGAGGCTCCACTAGAACCCACATGAGGATCTACACAATAAGATATGCAGAAGCATAGTATGAGTACACCACACTCGGTACCCAGTAAGTATCAAGTCTAACATCGAAGTAGTAGTGAGGCTATAGGCATCAAGATATTTACAACACAAATATAAATAACAGAGCCTGGAACTGAAACTGGTAAATATCCCCATGAATAACATGTATCAAAGATGTCAACAATAGAAAAGTATAAAGCACGTTTTTTCTAATTCAAGAGATAATCATAATGCTGCTCAGATATAGTATTTAAAGATGGCATGCTTCAATCAACGAGGTCGAGGCTCTCAACTAGCATATATAGGTGACATGCATCAATTATCATTTAAATGAATGCTTCAAAATGAATCAAGGACGTCTATACATGCTCAAGACTCTATCTTGTACCATAACAGGTACAAGATCCTTGTACCCGATAGAAAATCTATGTATCACTGTAACTAGATATAAAATCCATGTATCACTAAAACCGATACAAAATCCACGTATTGATCCAATACAAAATCCATGTATCGACCATGCTCACAGGGCCTAAAGTAACATGGGTAATCACCTGAATCTGGAGGGACGATACCAAATCCAACTGCAAAAGGGAGCTTGATAGCTCGATTATAAACAAATACTCACTCATCATATCCTATGCCAAAAATGTATTTCGACCGCACGACCTTTCCTTTCGTGCCACAATATCAGTTCAAATCAAGTATCCAAATATAATTCATATGCATATGCCCAAGATTAATAGATAAAAGATGCATAAAGACTTAGTAATAATCATACAGATATGTGCTCATGGAATTATTATATGACTACAGATGATTCAAGCAATTCGACATATCAAGAATAAGCTTCCATGACTTCATAATTAATCAAAAACATAGGCATGATCTCTAGCATGAATAAGAGAGTGAGTATAGTCTTGTAAGCCAAATAAATAACGAATCAAGATGAGCACTTAATTAAAACAAGGCATAAAGTATCTCAATTGTACCCCGGAGATGATATAAACTTGCTAAGTGCATATATGCTCACCACCCTGTATATACACCATCCCCAATACCTTAAACACAAAGCAATCAAGTCAAATCCTAGGGGTTTCCCTCTTAACAAGGTTAACCAATAGACTTACCTCTTCCCGGGCTAGTTTTAACTATAAATCGCGTCAAAACCTCGTTTTAGTCCTCCAAACATGCAAATCCAAGCCAAATATCATCCAAGAAAGTCAAATAATGCTATAGGAAGCGACCCCAAACCGTAAAGCTTCGATCTTGATGAATTCCCAAAAAGTCAACTTGGGCACGTGCACGAAATTCAAAACCAATACAAAAATCCAATGACTCATAAACTGTCGAGTCCAAATATATAATTAATTTTCAAAATCGTGATCCAAATCGATACTCAAAATCCCAAAATATACTCTCTTAAAGTGTAGACAAAAACTCCAAATTTTCTTTCAAAATTCTATATTTTAGGTGTAGAAATCCATATAGATTCTTGAAATATAATCACAAATAGGTAGAAATCACTTACCCTTTTCTCTTGTATAAAACTCTCCATGAAAAATCACCCCTCTCCAAGTTTAGGACTCAAAATATGAAAGGATAGGTAAAAATTCCGAAATATGACACGTATGTATTCTGCCCAGAAGTACCCTTTGCAAACGCGACACAAGCCTCACGTTCGCGAAGCACAAATACTATGCCCAAGAAAATATTCTACGCAATCACGTTTGAGCCTCGCGATCGCGAAAGCAAACAAGCCAACAAACTGCAAACATGAGTCCCAACACACAAACGCGAAAGCCAAAGAGCCCCCAATCCTACTCCTACTCTATGCGAATGCGACCTTTGGTACGCGAATGCGATGCCAAGCTTACCACAACTACGTGAACATGAAAGCAACCATACGAACGCGGAGAACACAGCTCCAGCTCCCAATTACAACTCGTGAATGTGACACCTGAACCGCGAACACGATGTGCCATTACCAACTGACCTAGATCCTTCTTCGCGATTACGAGCTTGGCTCAGCGATTGTGAAGCACTGCAGAACACCAGCGAAACAACAGCTCCAAACTCAACCAAAATGGTCCAAAACTATCATGGATCATACCCGAGCCCTCCAGGATCCCGTCTAATTATACCACAAGCCCAAATACAATATCCAAACTTATTCAATGGCTCAAAATACCGCAAGTAACATCAAAACCACGAATCTAAGATCAAAATCATTTTATTAACTTTCAAATATTCTAACTTCGCCGAACTTGTCTGAATCAATATTAGACATCTTGGATCGCAATCAAACTTATTACACAAGTTCTAACCAATTAAATGACTCTATCCAAGGTCTCAAAACCACAATCCGAGTCTGATAACACCAAAGTCAACTTCCGATCAAATTTATGAACTCTCCAATTCTTCAAATTTTTAACTTTCGACAAATAGAGCCAAAACCTTCTAGGAATATCCAAATTCAAATCCGAACATACGGCCAAGTCCAAAATCACCATACGAACCTATTGAAATCATCAAACGCTGATTTCGAGGTCGTTTACTTAAAAGTTAAACCTTGGTCAACTCTTCCAACTTGAGGCTTCCAAATTAAGAATCACTCCTCCAAATCAATTCCGAACCTCTCGAACATCGAAACCAATAATTTATACCAAAAACTTTCTAACAATTTTCCAATATTCTTTATTTCCATCTATTTCACATTCACACTGCATATACCAAAAAATACAACAAATGATTCATGGTGGCCAGTAATGATTGCGCGGTAAAAATTAGTAGTGGAAGTGCTTAGTTGATGATTGTGCGGTGGAGATGGAGGGTGATGGTTATGCAGTGGTAATAGATCGAGTAGTTTACCTTCGTAGGAACTTTTAAATAAACAACCTGTTGATAATTTTAAGACTAATAGTGTATTTGGTATAATGAAAAATATTTTCCGTAAAACTTTTTTCAAGAAAACAAGTAGTAATCTTACTCATTTTCCAGTGTTTGGTATGCAAATTAAGGAAAATAACTTCTCAAGAGTATTCATAAATTATAATTTAGATACAATAAACATGAAGCCATAAACTTTCGAACCAACAACCTTCCGAACCCACAAATTTCATAAACTTCTGAACCGCTAAACTTTCGAACCCGCAAAGTTTCGAACGCGTAAATTCTATAATTTCTAAACGCGCAAACTTCCAAACACATAACTTTGGAACTCGTAAAATTTCGAACCTATAAATTGAAAAATAAAAAAATCAGAACTGAAAATATTAAAAAAAAATAAAAAATTTGGGGGGGGGGGGGGGAGGGAGGAGGGGTGCAGAAAAACGAAAAAATAGAAAACAGAAAATCGAAAATACAAAAAAAAAAGTAAAAAAAAGAATTTGCGGGGGGGGGGGGGGGGGGGGAGGGTGGCGTAGAAAAACGAAAAAAAACAGAAAATTGAAGTTGGAGGGGGTTGAAGTTAAATGTGAGGGTAAGTGGAGTTTTTAGAAAATGTTTTCCTAACTTTTTCTAGGGAAATCATTTTCCTCCAATTTCAGGAAAATGTGATATCTAGAAAAATATTTTCCAAACTATTTTGTGCAACCAAATAGTGGAAAATAGGAAAATATTTTCCGTCGTACCAAACACACCCTAAATCAGTCCTATCAAGAGCAAGTCAGTTATTGTAAAGAAAAAAATCAAATACACTAACAGATTGAGATCTAAAATAATTCAAGATACAAGAAAACAAATGGGGCTAAGTGAAGACAAACAGGGTGTAAAGAACTTTGCCAAAGGTACATTTATAACTTCAGTATTCTCATTACATTCGGTTAAATTCTCTGTCAAATACCGTTATATTCGTTTAGGTGTGACTCATAAAAAGACCATTCAGCTATTCCGAAAACAAGGTTCAGATAAAATGATCATTCCAACAACTACCAAAGGATTTTTCATTATACAACCGTCCTTTCATGCAGCTTCATTTTAAAAAAAAATAGGAACCACGAATATATAATCATAATAGAAAAATTCAATTTTAGAAAAAGAGACAGTGTATATGTGTCATGTGTATGTGATTGACGTTTTGTTTTTGGAAGCTCAAAGACTTGTGATTTCCAAAGAAATTGAATATTTTTTTGGTAATGAAAAATAATTAGGCTTAAGGAACCTCCTCCTCCTTCTTCTTCTCTTTTGTCTCTATCCCATTTGATCCGAGAAGTGATTTTGATTTTCCAGAAGCGGAAAACCATTTGGATTTTACATTTTGAATGGAGAGATTTAGAAAAGCATACGACAAGCTAAAAGATTCCACGAAGGTTGGCTTAGCCAAGGTCAAAAGCGAATTCAAGGTTTGTAATACCAAAAAAAGGCTCAATTATATGCAATATTAGATGGATGATCTTTTATTTGTTGTTTTTCCATGAAGGATTTAGATACAAAAAAAGGCTCAATTATATGCAATATTAGATGGATGAGCTTTTATTTGTTGTTTTTTCATGAAGGATTTAGATATTGCCATTGTTAAAGCAACAAACCACGTTGAGAGCCCTCCAAAAGAAAGGCATATTGCAAGTGAGTCTATTAATTATACATTCCTCGTTGTCACATTGCATGCTTATATTTCTTTGTTTAATGTTCTTTAAATTGGGTGGCATGGTCTTGTATGTTGTGGGAATTAAGGTACCCCTTTATATATATACCAATTCAGCTTTGCCTCTTCTGCCAATATTCGTAATGTTTGCTTATAGACGTTCAGGGCAATGGCAATATATAGAAAAGTTCATAATTTATTTTCTCCTATTATGGGATGATAAAATTATGGGTTTTTCCTTAATTAATATTCCAGAGATTGCTGTTGCAACATCGATAACATGCCCACGAGCAGATGTTGCCTACTGCATTCATGCACTTAACAGACGATTGTCAAAGACACGCAACTGGATTGTAAGTCCTCTGAGCTATTCACTAATTAACTATTCTTTTTTCCTTTTTGAATTTTAACAATGATAACTAAGCTTAAATCCCAATTAATTTTCGGAATCGGATATTTGAATTCTCACGAACATGGCATTCCATTTGAGTGCTCATTTCGGTCCAATATTATACAAAATAAAGATAAAAATAAAAATAGAAAGTAGTAGAAAACATAGGACCTAATGTAAATGTACTTATTCCCAATTACAATTGTTATGGCCTATATAGATATTTTTCCCCCATTATATATATACCCTATTTTCCACTAGGTTTGCATGAACTCCAAGAGATTCTAGGTTTTTAGAGACAGCTTCCTTCAATGATATTAACAAAGATAACCAATTTTCAGGTTGTCATAAAGACGCTGATAGTTATTCATAGGGTGTTGCGAGAAGGCGATCCTTCATTTAGGGAGGAACTGCTGCGCTACTCTCAAAGAGGGCATATTTTTCAACTATCAAACTTCAAGGATGACTCAAGTCCTCTTGGTAAAATCCTATATTCTCTATCCAATTTTCATGTTTATAAGTAAGGCGAAAAGCAAATTCATATGCAGTATTTTCAGGCTTTCTTATTTGAAGTACATTAATAGTTTCTATGTACTGTGTTCAACGCAGCTTGGGATTGCTCAGCCTGGGTAAGGACATACGCGCTCTTTCTGGAGGAAAGACTCGAGTGCTTTAGGACTTTAAAATATGATATTGAGGCAGAAAGATTGACCAAAACTTCAGCTGGAACAGACAAGGTGCATTTTGTCCTTCATTGCTATAATCTCATTTCATGCCAGATTCATAGTGAAAAAACTGCAATTACATAATTTGAGTTTGCATCAGGTGCATTGTAGAACAAGGCTTTTGAATGGCGAAGAACTTTTAGAGCAGCTTCCAGCATTACAGCAGCTTCTGTATCGATTGACTGGTTGCCAGGTAGTAACATTATACGTGGCTGTTCAGTGGAGCTAAACTCACTGTTATTCATATTCTTATGTGCCTTCATATTTTGCTTCGCATTTGAGTTATGCCTCGTGATTCTCTTGATATTCCTGTTTCGGTGTCTACACTGGTTGGAGATTCCATAGTAGTTGATCGGGCGTACAGATCTTGTGTTGTTACTATTAATGGTTTTGATACTATAGTTGATCCAATTCTCTGTCTGGTATTTTATCTGTCAACTTCTCTCCAAATATTGTTTCTGATCTTTGGTAAACTGTGCAGCCTGAAGGAGGAGCTTGCTATAACTTTCTCATTCAGTATGCCTTGGCTCTGGTACTGAGACTACTTACTTTTACCACTTGAGAAATGGATCATGCTGCAATTTCTGGTTTCTGTTTGTTAGTTTATAAAGTTACATGAATAAAGTTAACTAACAATCATTTAGGGAGCAAAACATTCCAATCAAAACCATTCTTTGCTGCAATTATTTAGGGGACAGTAAGGCTAATACAGAAAAAAAGTGTAGTTAAGAGTTTCAAAGTTAAAACAGGAATTGTTTTGTCAACCGTATGATCCAAATTATTCTTTTTGCAGGTGTTGAAGGAGAGTTTTAAGATCTATTGTGCAATCAACGATGGGATAATCAATCTTGTGGACTTTGTATGATTTTTGTCTCTCTTTGAACTCTCAAAACCGATTAACCACTGTGTTTTTTTTTTAACTCCTCTTGCTACTTCATCTTCCTGCAGTTTTTTGAGATGTCCAAGCATGATGCTATAAAAGCTCTCGACATATACAAACGAGCTGGGCAACAGGTTGATAAATCCAATTCTTTTGAATCTTTTACTTTTTACAGCATATCTAAGTTTCTATCTAAAGTAATTTTTCTTCCTTTTTCCCTCCTTAATGTAGGCTGAAAATCTAGCTCATTTTTATGACTTCTGCAGAGGCTTGGATATAGCTCGAACCTTTCAATTTCCCACATTGAAACAGGTCTCTTCCTCAATCCTTTGGATATTGCACATTTGTCATGGATTAAGTTCTTTTGAACTCTCCTCATTCTTTTAATCTGCAGCCTCCTACTTCATTTCTGGCAACGATGGAGGAATACATTAGAGAAGCACCTCAAACGGGCTCCATGCCAAATAATAGGCTGGTGAGAACATGAAAAAGATTTTGGATTTATTGTTTGAGCTATAAATATCCTTGTTAGTCTTTTGGTTAAAGTTTTCCCTGAATCGGAATCACAAACCTAATAAAAATTTCACAACGCTTAGATTAGTATGTCGTCCAACTTCTTAAATGGATCAAAGTGGTCAAGTAATTTGAAGAGGAAGCTCTGACAAGTAAAGATGACAAGAATCAGGACAACTCTGTTGGGAAGGTTTCAAGAGGGAAATAAATAGAAGAAAGAAAAGTGAAACAAAGGCTAAAATATTTATCGGTGAAAGCAAGATATTTTTCAATTGAAAACATCACAATTATCTATTCACAGTTTCCTTTGTCTTCTGGTTCTGGTCATGTATCATTTTACTCCTGCAAATTTGATGGCTTCAACAAGTTGGTCACATATAGGTGAAATTTAGCTTCTTGTAATGTATGTATTAATTAGTGTCTTGAATGGAGTTTGCAATTGTTACCTGTAGGAGTATCAAGAAACCAAGAAGAAACCTGAAAAGCATGAAGAGCCTTTCCCTGAAGTAAGTGAAAAACAAGTTGAAGAAGCTAAAAATAATAAAGTAACACAGGTTGAAGCACAAAACGAAACACTACCTGTGAAAGAAGAAGAAACCCCACCATTGATATCAAGAGAAGAGCCTGCTGATTTGCTGGTAAACGTACATTACTCTTTCTAGGTTCATGGAGGGACCGCGTCCCCCTGGCCGTGTGTAGGAACATTGTCGTTCTTAGAAATTTGAGCTTTATGCAATTTGTGGACAGGGTTTGAATCAACTGGATCCAAGAGTTGCAGAACTAGAGGAAAGCAATGCATTGGCTCTTGCAATCATACCGCCTGGTAATACATGCAACTTCTCTACAGCAAAGAGCGAGGATGATTCTATTTAATTGCAGTTTGGCTCATTATTAAAGATATATTCTGAGAGTGTCATGGTAATATTGAGTTGATGTATTTAAAATATTATACAGGCAAAGAAAATCCGTCAGCTAATTATCAAGCGAGTGAAACTGGAAAAACATCAGGTTGGGAATTGGCTCTTCTTACAGCACCAAGTAACAATAGAAGCCAAATTGCACCAGATAAAAAATTGGTATGTCCTCTTTTTTTCATGTTTAAATACATGATTATATTCTTTAATATGCACTATGGTTATCACTTCACATTTTGAGTCAATTTGAACTCAGTAATTTGTTAAGAAATCTAAAGGCAATTCAGATACACACCCAGAAGTATGCATTGATTTCATGGTCTTCTTCAGGCTGGAGGATTCGACAAGCTACTACTCGACAGTTTATATGAAGACAATGCATCGAGGAGGCAAATACAGCTGCAACAGGCAGGCTACAGCACAGGGTATGGGTATGAAATGCCTGGACAGAGTTCAATCAATCACGATGACCCCTTTGCAATGTCAAACCAGATAGCCCCTCCAACAAACGTACAAATGATAGTGTCTCAGCAGCAACAACAACAAATGATGCAACAGCAGCAGATGATGCAACAACAGCACATGATGCTACAGCAGCAACGGCCACAACAAAATATGATGATGGTACAATATCAACACCAATATTCTCAACAAACGTGGTACACGGGATCTTCCAACCCATTCGGAGATCCTTTAATTTATCCACAAAGCGCCATGCCACCACAGAGAAACCATCCTTTGATTTAGATGACGACTTTTCTTTAACAAGAATACCGTATTCTTCTATTCTTTCTGGTTAGAAGAATTCTCATTCTCCTTCAAAACTAATACATTTAACCAATGACCTTCTCCTTTTATTGATTATATTCACTTGTGTGGTGAATTTGTTACTGTGACTATACTCTAGCAGTTTGAGGCTCTCTCAGCCTCTCTATTTGGTTTTTTTTTTTTTACTCATATGTGTACAGACCGATGGTTGCAAGTAATATTAATGAGAGTTATCACTCCAAGTATTTTACAATCAGTTTTCATACATCTCATAGTTTCCTCCATCCACATGCCTTTTTAAGTCAATATATTATTTATAAAAACATTTACAGATGTATTTAAATCTGAATTATGAAAATCTCGAGGGTAGCAAAAGTATAGAATACAATTGTAAAATTTAAAAAGGCCAGTACAACACGTAGAAGCGTTGAACTTTGAAAACGACATTTAAGAGAAGGTAAAAACTCTGAAATGCGAATATATTTAAACTGATAGGGAGCTGGTCTTATAAATTTCTCAAAACGACCACTTTCTAAAACATAGGGTACGACATACCAAAGTACGAAAATACTTGAAACGCGGTGAAGGAAAGCAGGTGGACTGTCATTTATACAAAAGCTATTGATCTAAATATAGTTAACTAAGCAAAAAAGGCTTCATAGACAAAGGAAAATAAAGGCAAAAGAGATTTCATTTAGAAAAGAAAGACAAAAAGAAAAAAAAAGTAACATCAGAAAGAATGAATTGTGTCATTTTTGCATTTATCTCATCATGCATAATGAGATAATAAACTTATTGTTAATTTCATCTTGACATGCTTAAAAGACAATACAGAACAAGGAGAGAACTTGTGTAATATTGGAGATATACTGATATGAATAACTCAAAGAGAGTAGAGACACATATGTGAGAAGGTGCAGCCACTATTTCATTCAATTTCGGGGTAGATGGAGGTGAAGGGGTTGGGTGAAGCTCATATATATCCAAGTCAAATATATACCTTTTGACGAACGCAAAACAAGAGTACAAATTGAATGAGCGCTAGTCAAATATAGTATAAAGAGATATCGTATTCAGAGGGATGTTAAATAATATTACAATTTTCGAATGAACACTATTCGAGATGAATAACACTTGAGATTGAAGTGGTTATAAACCAAAACAGACAGAAACTGTAAACAAGTAAAATTGATCGCAGGAAAACTGAGAGCTGAGGAAAAAAAATAATTATCAATGAGGTAAATAGGGGCAATTGACGAGACATGTGTAAGCTTATTATCTTAGGATCAATTTCTTGCTCTTAGTTTACTTCTAAAATACTATTAATTCGCACGAATTCACTAGTTAATCAGATTATTTTCAAAGTTAAGATTACTCCTTCAAATAGACTCTCGTTCTGAGAAATAAACAGACTGAAAACTCTATGAACATTTGCTATGAAACATTGATGGTTTTAATAAACTTCTCATGAATATTTTTCTATTTTCTAGCTCAATTAACAATTCAAAAAGCTCTTGCGATTATTTGGAAGAATAACTAATTGACACTAAAGCATATAATTGTAACGACCCTACCGGTCGTTTTGAGTATTTTAGCCCCGTTTCCCAATTTATAGCCTCCTCTATGTTATACTGTAACTTACCGGGGTGGTTGGTTTGGTTTCGGGTGAGGTTTCGGATGAATTGGAACACTAGGTCCCAAAGTTGGAAGTTTAAGTTGAAAAAGTTGACCGGAGTTTGACTTTTATGTAGACGACTCCGGAAAAAGAGTTTTGACGGTTCTGATAGTTTCGTATGGTGATTTTTGACTTAGAAGCGTATTCGGATATTGATTTGGAGATCCGTAAGTCGTTTTGGCTTGAATTGGCGAAAGTTGGAAAGTTGAAGGTTTGGAAGATTGAGAAGTTTGATCGGGAGTTGACTTTATTGATATCGGGTCCAGATTTCGGTTCCGAAATTTGAAATAGGTCCGTTGTGTTAATTATGATGTGTGTGCAAAATTTGAGGTTGTTCGGAGTTGGTTTGATACGAATCAACATTAGTTTTGGAAGTTGGATGTTCATGGTTTCAATAGGCTTGAATTGGGTTGCGATTCGCAGAATAGATGTTGTTTGATGTGATTTTAGCCCTCGAGTAGGTTCGTTATGTGTTTCAGAACTTGATGGTATGTTTGGACCGGGTCCCGAAGGCCCCGAGTGTGAATTGAATTGCTGGTTCATTTTTGTATTTAGTTGACTGCTGAAGGTTGCTGAAGTTTTGGTGTCATCGCACCTGCGATGGACTTGGCCGCATGTGCGGACATGCTAGTGCGGTTGGAGGGATCGCAAAAGCGAAGTTCTAGGGGGCTTGGTTGTGACCACATATGCGAGGAGATTTCCGCATCTGCCAGCCTGCAGGTGCGGAGGAACTGGTCGCAAATGCGGATAGGGCCAGTATGGCTTGGGGTCGCAGAAGCGCTCATTTATCCGCAGGAGAGGAAGCGCATATGCGCGTTTGTGTCCACAGAAGCGGATTTGTCTGGGCTTAAGTGAAAGCCGCACTTGCGATGGATTTTCCGCAGGTGCAGAGCCGCATAAGCGACTGTAGGTCCGCAGAAGTGGAATTGCTGGGCCGAAAAGGGACATATCGAGGGTTTGTTCCCATTCTTCATCGTTTGAGTTAGAGACCTTGGTTTTGGGTGATTTTGAGAGATGTTTTCAAGGAGTTGATCGGAGTAAGTAATTTTAACTCGGATTTGACTATTATACATGAATTTATCATTATTTTTAACATTTAATTAGTGTTTTGAGTTGGAAATATTGGAGAACTTTGTGAAAATCTCATAAGCTGTATGTTGAGTTTTGAAGGTCGATTTGAGGTCGGAATTGGATAATTTTAGTATGGTTGGACTCGTTATTAAATGTGTGTTCAAATTTTGTAAGTTTGGTCGGGTTCCGAAATGCGGGATCGGGGTTGACTTTTTGAGTTGACTTTTTATTTTTCTTTAAAGATTGCAACCTTATTATTCGTAATAGTTTCGTATAGTTTTTATTTATGGTATAAAGTTATTTTGTCTAGATTCGAATCCGAAGTTCTTAGTTACTTTGACAGAATGATTCCTAGCAAGGGAATAATTGGGTTGATCAGCCAGTATTGGGGGCAGGGGAAACTGACCCGGGCTCCATTTCTTAAGACCTTCTGTCTTTCTCCGAAAGGTTGACCAGGGCTCCTCGTTTATCCATGCTTGTAGCCATTGATCATTTTATTCGCTTTCTAGGTTAGTTTATATTTTCGTAATTAGTTATAAATATTTTCTCAACACCTTTATTAGTGTTTGGATTAGCATAATAAGTGATAATTATCTTACACATCTAATTGCCTACATATTGTTCTTTGAGGGATTCGACCCCGACTCATATTTGGGTATATTATATTGCATGTTATCGTGTCCATTTACTTTTTAGTAGTGGATTTGGACGTCATCAATGTTATTTTGGGGCTCTCTATTATCTACTTCTTTATTCCATTCGTAGTTATTTGTTTCTTTGTATTGTTATTGCTTTTCTGCTTATTACTTGTACAAGTTTATAGTGAGTGTCTTGTCATAGACTTGTCACCACCTCGTCGAGGTTAGGCTTGATACTTACTAAGTATATGGGGTCGGCTGTACTCATACTACACTTCTGCACTTCTTGTGCAAATCCCAATGTTGGTCCTAGTGATGTTCAGAGGTGATGGTTCAGACCCTTTTCTAGGAGATTTAAGGTAGTGTTGCTTGGCATTTGCAGATCCTGGAGTCCCCTTCCTATCTTTATCTACTGTTTATTGTACCAGACAATATTGTATTTTCTATTTCAGACTTTTATTTAGTATTATTAGTGGCTCGTGTACTTGTGATACTAGATTTTGGGAATAGTCTTAGACAACGATGGTTGTACATCTATTATACGTTTATGCCATTTCACCCTTTTATCATCATTAATATGTCTTTAGTTGTTAAACTGGTTTAGTCTTTGTGCTAATGTTAGCTTGCCTAGCAAGAAGATGTTAGACGCCATCACGACCCCATGGTTGGGATTTTGGGTCGTGACAAGTTGTTATTTGAGCCCTAGGTTGCATAGGTCATACGAGTCATGATCAAGTTTAGTAGAGTCTTGGGAATCAGTACTGAGACATTTGTACTTATCTTCTAGAGGCTATAAGTCTTTAGAAAACTTCACCTTCTTTTTTTCTCTATCGTGCGACTTTGATACATCATTTAGATTGAATCATTCTTCTCTTATTCTCTCACAGATGGTGAGGACGCATATGTTATCCGAAACAGATCAGGAGACGGAGCCCCAGAGTGCAGCCACTACCCGGGGTAAGGGCCAGAGCTAGAGCCAGGACAGAGGTAGAGGTAGAGCTCAACGTAGAGCTCGTACAGTGGTACCCGTTGTCGAGCCTCAAGTAGTGCAGGATGATGAGATCCTAGTTCTGACTAAGCTAGTAGGACCAACTTAGATCCCAGAGAGGTTCATTACTACCCCCGCGCTTCAGGACACCTTAGTCCGCATGTATGGCTTCATAGAGAGTATGGCTCAGGCCAGAGTGTTTGATGTGGCACCGACTATTTCTCAGGCCGGGGGTGGAGTTCAGACTCTCGCTACTCATACCCCAAAGTAAATAACCCATGGTTATCATACCCCAAGAGTTCTACCACTAGGGGCGATCCAGCCTATTATTGCTATACAGCCCGGGGACAGACTCGTGATGTCACTCAATGAGTTGAAGAGGTTGGACAGGTTCACCAAGTTTTTTTCCCTCACTTTAGTATTATCTCGGTCTATCATAGAGATGCTTCAATATTGTTTGATCTAGGTTCTACATATTTTTATATGTCTTCATATTTTGCTTCGCATTTGAGTATGCTTCGTGATTCTCTTGATATTTTTGTTTCGGTGTCTACACTGATTAGAGATTCCATAGTAGTTGATCGGGTGTACAGATCTTGTGTTGTTACTATTAATGGTTTTAATACTATAGTTGATCTTTTGCTGGTGAATATAGTGATTTTGAGGTCATTCTTGGTATGGATTGGTTGTCCCCATATCACTCTATCTTGGATGATCATGCCAAGACTGTGACCTTAGCCATTCCGGGGTTGCCTATAATAGAGAGGAAAGGGACCCTCGATCACTCCACTAGCAGGGTGGTTTCATATTTGAAGGCTCGATGTATGGTTAAGAAGGGTTGTCTAGGTATTTGGTTTACATCTGGGATTCTAGTGTACAAGTTCTTCTAATGGATTCGATACCGGTTGTGAGTGAGTTTTCGAAGGGATTTCCTACAAATTTGCTGGGTATGCTACCCGACAGAGATATTGACTTTGGCATTGATTTAGTCCCGGGCACTCAACCTATTTCTATTCCACCGTACCATATGGCTCCAGGTGAGTTGAAGGAATTGAAAGATCCGTTGTAAGATTTGCTTGATAAGGGATTCATTAGACCGAGTGTCTCGCCTTGGGGTGCGCTAGTGTTGTTTTTTAAGAAGAAGGAAGGAACAATGAAGATGTGCATTGACTATCGGCAATTGAACCAGATTACTATCAAGAAAAAATATCCATTACCCATGATTGATGATTTATTTGACCAGCTTTAGGGTGCCAAGGTGTTTTCCACGATTGATTTGAGATTTGGCTATCATTAGGTGAAGATTAGGGCATAAGATGTCCCTAAGATAGCTTTAGGACTCGATATGGCCATTACGAGTTCTTGGTGATGTCATTTGGCTTGACTGATGATCCAGCAACCTTCATGGATTTGATGATTTACCGAGTGTTCAATCCTTATTTGGATTCCTTTGTGATTGTCTTCATTGATGATATTCAGGTTTACTCCCTTAGTAGGGAGGAGCATGAGCAGCACCTGCGGATTGTACTTCAGACGTTGAAGGATAGTCAGCTCCATGCCATGTTTTCAAAGTGTGAGCTCTGGTTAGACTCAGTCGCCTTATTTGTTCATGTTGTGTCTTTTGTTGGTATCAAGGTAGATCCTAAGAAGATAGAGGCAGTTCAAAATTAGCCAAGACCTACTTCAGCTACAGAGATTTCAGAGCTTCTTAGGGCTTGGCAGGCTACTATTGTCGGTTCGTGGAGGGGTTTTCATCTATCTTAGCCCCATTGACCTAGTTGACTCAGAATGGCACTCTTTTCAGATGGTCTGATGAGAGTGAGAAGAGCTTTCATAAGCTCAAGACTGCCTTGACTACTGTTGACAGCCAATTTTGACCCTCCCTTTTTAAATTAATTTATTTATACTTAACAATTTACAATAAATATTTTTAAAGTGTTTTCTAGTAACAAATACTTATTTTCACAAATTCATTAAGTATTAGTTTGTAAAATTAATCGCGTAGTATTAACATTATGTAATTACAAATATATATTTACTATTTTTAGATTATTAAAATAATTCTTATATATGCATTACATATGTTCTATAATTAACTTAATGAATTACTCTTTAATTTCAAGTTAATTAGACTGTTATGTGAAATTCGAAATTAGTGTTGCAATTTAGGAAAACAAAGTGTTTTATAAATAGTAGTATGTATAGTAATTATAATGTTTACCACATTTATTGAAAATTGTTAAGTTTATTTAAATTAAATTCAAAAAGGGATTAAAAGACAAAGGCCACAATTGCAATTCTCAAATCAAAGACAAAGTGGCCATTCCTTAAATTATTTTAGCCCAATTAGCAAGCCCAGTCCAAAAGATACCCAATCCAAACACTCCTCTCTTTCCACTATGGCGATCCGTGCCATTTTTTTGCACCAATCGCTACACGCCATGTCACCCTCCTTCTCCACTCACATAACAAACACACCCACCTCTGAGCCGTTGGTTCACCTGATCAACGATTCACATTTAATCTCTAATTTTCTCTTAATATTAAACACCCGCCCCAAACAATCTCATCCTCACCGTCCAAAACCCCATCATTTAACGGACACCAAAATTTCCCCCAGAAATCCTAATTAACCAAATTATCAAGACCGTTGATCTCAGGTACTATCTCCTAGCATTTAACCTAGAGAGTAACTCCCATTACCCCAAAACCCTAATCATTTCTCACCCAGCTCTGCCGCCTTCATTTTCCCTTTTTCTCTCTTTTCTCTCATCCCTTCAAACCCATCAATCAGGAAAACCTTGCACGAATAGGTGCAAGGTCACAAGACCTTCACCAAATCATCCTTCTCTGCTTCTCCATCCCCGAATCCTACTAATTTTCCCTTTTTGCTCTTCAAATCTGAGAGATTAGACGTGGCCAGTAAGGTTGAATCTCCATTCTTTCATTCTTTCAAATCAAACTTACAGATTCGTCTCCTTTGTCCCTAGGAGATGAAGCCAGTGAGTCTAATTTCCGTTCTTGTCGATTGAAATCAAAACCCCAAATTGGAAACCATGGACCTAAATGATGAAATTTTATTTCATCTGGTTTCTCCACTCGTCCTTCCAAATCGGAGCATGCATGTGCATGTTTCAGAGCTTCTTCACGAATATTCTGTACCCAGAGGTCAAACGTAGTGACCTATAGGTTTTTGGGCTTTGTCCGATGGGTTTCCTTCAACGGTCAATTGCTCTCCACTCAGGTAAAAAATATCACCGATTTCCCTTTGTCTTTGAGATTTTTCACTCGATTTTGCTATCATCATCGATCTTTCATCACTTTCCACTACTGTTTTGAATATGTGAAACCCTATAGCCTTAATGGCACTATAAAATGGACCTTTAATGTTCTCATCTAACACACGACCTAATGCTGAAAAACATCTATACAATCATCTAAGAGCAATTCTGAGATAAAAAACCTAGGGTTCCCTAATGTTTTCCTTTTCATTTTCTGAGTACTATCGCTGCTTCGAGCTTGAAGCTTTTGGGGTCTTCAGAAACTAAAAGAGATTCTCGTTTGTTCTACTACCCTCGAAAAGGTCAGTACATTCCTAACTTCTCTATTTAATCATCTTATCTGAACATTATGAATAAGCTGGTTGTGTTCTGTGAACTATAATTGCTTATGATGCTTGTAACTAGTATGGGAATGTTTATGTTCTGTCTATGATAGTATACTGTCTACTTGTGATCACTTATCATGCCTCTTGAGTCTTTAATTGATGATTGATCAAGTTATTATGCGATTCCTAATGACTTTCATTTCTTAGTTCAAACAGTCTGCATGTTTAAGCTGTAATGTGCCTTGATTGACTGCTTATGTTTACCTTAACTTCATAGTCTTTCATTGACGATTCTATTGTGATTTTCACCTCTGCCTATTATTTTCCCTGTGTTATGTTTGTCTTGTGATCGAGTTTATGATTTAATAATCCTAACTAAGATAATTTTGAAAGTTCATAGCATGAAAATCTAAGTGTTTTTATGCTTTCATTCTCTATGCCTATATCTGCTAACTCTGAAGACAACTTCTAGGCTATCACCATGGTATTCATATGATTATACCTAATTGTTGGTTGCATTTGCATGGAACAATCTTGTTTGAGTTAAGCTGTCTTCTTTTCATAAACATTAATAGTTCTACTATATATATTGTGTTAGGATTAAGCTATCCTCTTTTCACAAAAAGTAAGTCATGATCATGTTTGTTATAGTTGACTGGTAGTTGCTGTTAAGTTGAATTTAGCTGTCTCATGTTTAGATGTAACCCCCAGCTGTATGTTCAAGTCAAAACCTATTTAGGTGTAGTGTTTTCTTTTCTCTAATCTCTTTTGTGACACTGCTAACCATGTGAAGCTCATATTTAGCTATCATTAAGTTATCTCCCATAAAAGGAGGACCTAATCATTCTATTCATAAGTCAAGGGATAATCTTTAAAGCTAATTATGATTACTTCACATTTAGATATTAATTTAGACTATATACCTGAGTTGAACTTGTCTTGGTATAACATTCTCTTTATCTATAGCCCCTCTCCCTTCATGACATGTTTAACTTGATTTTGTAACATGTAAAGCTCCCCTGCCTGCATAAGATTACAACATCACTTGAAGTGTTTATGTATAACTGACTGAATATTGCATGTTCCCTTATTTGGCTTCCTGATCTCTATGCTTTGTTTTGAACTACCCTCAGCCCTCTCCTTATTGTTAATTTGAAATTAAATCTGATCCTTAATCCTTGTGAGAAGTCCTTGTCTGATACTACCTGAGCATAATGGTTTGTTTAAGATTAGTGCTATTATGAGAAGGATTCTATCAAAACATCTTTAAGAATTCCATGTTGAACCTATAACCTAAGATCCTACTAAGAACCCTGATCATGTTTCCACTACTTCTGATAATGCCTGAGAAGCTGTTATGTATGATTGTTTGTTTGAACCCTCATTGATTTTTTCCAAGAAACTCAAGTAGTATGGTCAGTCTATGCAAGTGCTAAGGGTAGTACTTAAGATAATCAACTCACAATTAGGCAGGAACATCTGTATTGCTGTCTATATAAATTCTGTATTCCATACCTTCATTTTGAATATACTTCCCTAGTGTTAAACATGTAACAGTATGTCATAATGTTCCTGTTTCTCTCCTATATGTACTCGAAATCTGACCTTTAGGTTTACTTGATATGCACATTGTTCATTTGGTATCAAATATAGTATGTGCCCTATGTTATTCTATTAGAAGAGAGAGTATACTTTTCTGGAAAGTGATACTATAGCATTTAGTTTACATTGAAAGGGCCTCATTGGCACTTAAACCCATAGGGAAAAATAAGTTGTTAGTGGCTAAGGGTATTTGGGAGTGGAGTTTAACTCTAGGTTGGGCTGCTCTCCCCAGCACAAGGATTGCCCTGGGCCTTGAGTCCCTTGGGAACTTTGAAGTGTCGAGGGATTCAAAGAGGGCATCGACCTTGAGTAGAACTCCCTCCTAAGCCTTAATTCATTGACACTTTTGGTTCCTTAGGGGTTTAGTGTTTAATGACAATGAAATATTTTCAATGCAAATTATTTGCCATGTATAACTATCACATTAGTATAATTTCTCATAGCGTAAGACTATTGATGTTTTAATATATATTTGGTTCCAGTCGTATGTTTATATATGTTTCATACATAGTTAAATATGCTGAACATATGGAGCATATGTCTAGTGATTTTTCCTTTTCTTTTAGACATGTACACCTATTTGGGCCGGCTGAGTTCCTAAGGAACTCAGGCCCAATCCCAGCCTTGTTGCATTTATTTTTGGAGAGTCCAACATTAGCCATAGCCGCGTCTCTTTACTGCTGGGCCTTCCTTCTTGAGGCTCAATTATTAGAGTCCAGTCCTATTTTCCTCAATTCCTTTACTATTATTTATTGCTTCCTTAATCTAGTTTACTGCTTCATTACTTTTATCTACTGCTTTGTTGCTTTGTTGCATTTTTGTCATGTATTTAACACTCATATATTTAGATCACATACTTTATCTTCATACTTTAATATCATATGAAACATAGGCAAGCTTTAAATAATATAGGATTTAAAAAGAATTAGTTAGTAATTAATCCTCACTTCGCTAATTATAATTTACTCATATCATTACTATTTTCTCACTCACTTTCCTTTTTCTTAAAAGATTTCTGAAGCCCAGAACTTAGTGAAAACAACGGCCCAGTTTCAAAAGGAAATCAGAACTGAATAGCAAGCTCTACTATCACGAGGCAAATTAGAATTTCACAAAAAATGAGGAACTATCGCCTTAAAGATTTTTTTAAAACAAAACGGTCTTCCTTTAAATCTTCAAATTACGGTATATCTTAGGCCCACTTTTACAAACATTCTTTAGAACTACATGAACACCTATCCCCTAAATCAACTGTTTTCATAACTTAACCTCTTTTCACAAGTTTTATAAAATATAGACCATCTACATACATATTTTCAAAACCCTTTCAACATATCTTTAAACTCCTTTATAAATTTACACCCTTCTTAAGTCTCGCATCCCTTTTATACTCTCCCTTAGGTATACAATAAGAGGTACTCTTTAATAGTAATTAAGCATAATATAAATAACGGATCCCTTAAAAATTAGTCTAAGTCATATGGAGCTACCTCAGGTAGATTTTAAAGGGTGCCTAACACCTTTCCCTTAGAAGAACAAGAACCCTTACCCATAAACTCACCGGTTAGCAGACCAATATAAATATATACTTAGTAATTAAATAGGTTCCCTAGTATACCTTTAATTATTAGGTGGCGACTCTCTTTTATCAACAACAGAGAAACCACAAGTTGAATCTTGTTTTGAGTGGTGCAAAATAGGGTGCAACAACACGACGACTCTGCTGGGGAATCACACTTAGGTTTGACCTTAGTAGACTTAGACTAATTTGGAATCTATATTTATTTGTACATATAATTTTAATTAGATGCTTACCTGCTTTATTTGCTCTTTATAATCTTTATGCTTATTGCTGCTACACCCTTGTCTGTTACTGCTTTATATACACTGTCATCACATTTCTTCCTATCGAGTCTTGGACGTATACTATCACACACAATGGCATGCGAGGGTTGTCTTTTACACCCATCCAAACCTTCTTTTCAAATCTCTCTAGTTTCAGAGAATGGCTTTATCAGGTCAACTGATATAACTTTTCGCAGCCTTCAGTCCAATTCAAAAGTAGGAAACACTCTACTCTAGTAAAATAGGTCATACTGCATAAACCTTAGGTGAGTCGGTCCTTGGCACCGACGCACAATTAGGAAATCCACCCTAATGTCAATGGGTCATGCACCCAAAATGACATGACTTCTGTGAAAAAACAAACAAACCTCACAAGACACTTAAATATCCGAAGCAAACACTTACCCAAACATCTTTCTTTTACCCACCTCAAAAAATGAAAATCAACCGAAACATCCATGAGATCAGCATGATAATGGGAGCACCACATAAATTGAAACAGTGGTGGAAGAATATTAGTCGGGAACATAGAGATGAGGTTCGGACGCACCTGAGAGCATTAACCGCATTGCTGAACTTCCGAGTAGCTAGGGTGCTCACTCGCCTGTAGATAGAATTCTGGGATCCGGCTAAGGTAGTTTTCAAATTTGGCGACTGTGAGTTAGTACCGACATTGTAAGAAGTCACAAGTTTCATGGAGCTGCCGTTCAATGGAAGGAAGCCAATATTGCCAGTTACTATGCCCGATTATCGGTTCTTGGATGCCTTAGGCCTGGCCAATAGTAGGAGTCTCAAAAGTATCGAGGACGGATTGGTGAGCCTCGACCAGCTGTTCGACAGGTTTCGACACTGTGAAAGCTACGAATGGTATTCAAGGGAGTTTCAATGTGACTATGTGACGTGGGAGAGTCTTAGGCCTATCACTTTCTCAATGACACTATTGGGACTATTGGTCTTCCCACAGCGAAGGGGTCATATCAACATCAACTTGTTACCTGTGGTTCTGGCGACCTTCTATGGCAATCTTCAAGCTACTTTGGTGTCGATGGTGTTAGCTGAGATGCTGAGGGCTTTGTCCGCATGTGCATGAGGGTATGATTTCTTTAAAGGTTGTAACTTGCTGCTTCAGATCTGGGCCACTGAACATTTCTTCTAGCGAGAGGCCACCATATACAACTTCGTGGGCGTCAACAACATGACCCGCAGCCAGAATGAAAGAATGAGACAATGAGTCTCCCCACATGGGCAAGAAGAGTGGAGGGAAACGCTGACCAACCTGAGTGGGGAATGGATCAACTGGAAGCTATCCTAGTTAGGTGGAAGGGCAATCTTGAGGACTCCTCAGAAATACTTCATTGAGCTGATCAGACTTGAAGGTATTCAACCATACTCACCCCTACGGGTCCTCAGACATTTGGGATGATCCAAGATGTGCCTCTGTGGACAAGGACAATGCTATACGAGGATGAGTACAATAGGCAGATTCCAATTCCTAGGATAAGAATGCTACAAGAAGAGTGGAATAACCTGGTCACAATGCCTGTGGATCAAAACTCATGGTATACTCCTGACTATTATGTCTGGATCAACGAGGAAGAAGAGCTGGCCCGGCCAAGCAGAATGGGTATAGCCTGGTTAGAGGACGCTGTGGCTGCATTGCAAATTTACCATGAGATCCTGCCATATTACCTTGTGACCACTTCAATGCACTGTCAAGTAGTCCCAGGATCATTTGAATACATGTTGCCACTTGCTGTAGATGATGATCCAACATTAGAATGCATCCAGATAGAGTCTAGCATAGAGCCAGAAGAAGATCCGAAGGAGGAGTCAGAGTTCAACGATGACGAGGAAGAGTTTGAGGAAAATCCCGGAGGAGGATCCGAAATAAGAACCAGAAGAAGAGGAGGATATGGGAAATGACTCAGGAGATGGTTATTAGAGTTGGCTGATTTCCCTTTCTTTCCCACTTTGTACCTTTATCCCCAGTCCTCTCTTTTACTTTCCAAAAGGGTGAGTTATTTAAGCCCATGCTGTTCTATGAAACAATGATGTAATCTTTACTCCCTCTTTTATCGGTCCAAATTATCAATGAAAACAAATTGCTTCGAATATAAATGTGTCAAGTATAAATGTTTGTCAAATATCTACGAATTAGGCCTACCTCAGGCAATGAGAGGTCCCTGCGAATTCTAGGAAACGTGTTAGCCTTAATGCACAAATTATTTGCTCCGTCTGACTTCCTGCTTATATAAATGAAGAAACTGACTCTTGTTCCTTTTCTTTTATTTCCTCTTATCTTTCTTTTGCTTTATTATTATCCCTGAAAAGAAAAGAAAGTTGGTTTGTGTCGGTCAAAACTGGCAGAACCACCATACAATCTAAGGTCAAAGAAAACGATGTCAGCCGCAGAAGACCCAACTGAATATGCTCTGGTAATAGCCGAAAACCCGGGGCGATCATGGCAAAATGACGGCACTAGGAATGATGAACACGTGTCCAAGATGGCCCAGGAAATGGAGTCTCTAAGGGAAGAGGTACAACATATCAGGGAACTAGCGCACCTGTCCGTGACAACACTTCCTCAACCACCTCGATTCCCCTATTTGGATTCACTCCCTGACCACTTCCACATCACGCCAAAACCATAACACCCCAACTTCAGCTCATACCACTCAAGTCATACCTCCAGTGACCCTGGCTAACCCACCAAATCCCCCTATCCACACCCCCTACATACTACAGTACATTCAGACATCACAAAACCTGCCTATTACCACTAATGCAACTCATACCCCTCCTCGTGACATGGTCACTTTTACTACCAACCAGCACATATCTGTGTCACATGCCACCGCCTATGAGTGGTACGTTCCCCTTGTATATGCCATTTACGAACCTACCTTTACAGCCCCTGACATAGTCAGGGTGCCTTATGAGATTGACCAATACACCTAGATGGAGAGGGAAGCCAGGCGTAAGGAAGAAGAGTTAGTATCTGAGCAGTTGCAAATGTTGAGAAGGCAAATGAAGAGCCTCCATGTTGCCCGGGGAAGTGAAAGTTTGGACTATGAGGATCTGTGTATTCATCCAGATGTGGATATGCCCGCAGTGTATAAACTATCATGCCCCGACCTCGGGGAGTGCGACCGGCGCTCAACCGAGATAACCCGGTTAAGCAATCCTGTTAGATGCCTTCTACCTAACCTTGCCCATTAACAATATAAAAACCATACAGGTGATAGACATGAGAAGAGTCAAGTGTTCTACAATATTTTCCATTACTAAAGGATATTCATTTATGCTTTCCAAAATATAACAAGTTTACTGATATGATAAAAACATGTTCGCCCAAATACCAATACTTACTAGTTTAATTCCCGAAATTATATACCACCCACAACCTGTCTACGGAGCCTCTAAGTACAACAAAAGATAGTATGGATGTGCCGGCGACAAGGCTCCGGCTATACCTCAAAATGTAACGTACAACGTCAAATGACATGAAGCTCGGAACAAAGTTGGGCTCACCAAAATCTGCTGAATAGACAGTAACTGCTAACGAGGGTCAAAACAACATGCTGACGAATCACCTACATCCATTAAAGGTACAGCGCCCCCGACAAAAGGGACGTTAGTACATATAGAATAGTACTAGTATGTAAAGCTAAATGACCACTTCAAAATAGAATACCATTATAAAAAAGGGAAAACCATAGAAAAAGCAAGCCACAATCAACAATATCCAAATGCCCAGTTAACACATACCAATTTTCAAAATATGAAAAATAATATATATTTTTGGTTGGGAGATCATTAGCACCGATATACCATCGTATTTTTAGCACGGAGTTCGATCACGCCCGATCGGTTACCAAGAGTAGTACCACCATGTGCGCAATATGTTGTCCGATCTCCTCCGGATCGGCTAGGCCGCCTTCCCACATATGCCGTGTGGGTTGACTTTCCAATTCCAACTAATATCAATTTCATCCCAAATAAGGGGAATAATCACAATCCATCACAATCCACCCCTACACCAGCACGTGTAGTTTCGGGTGTGGGCCTTATGACCCACCCTTCTTCGGTTTGCTAATGATAATCCCAAAAACATTTTTATTTTTGCACACAAAAGTAATATAATTACAAATGTATTCACCTCATCGTTTTCACATTGTATAACCTTCATTAGTATTTTCAACTACTCATAACCATAATATTTTCTTGGCTCTTTTGGCCATTCACAAGATTCTTTATTCATGGCACGACAGCCATATTTCATATTCCACACTTTCTTTTTTTTACTTTCAAGGATCACCATCAAACATCAATATATAGAGTATTCCGAAAATCACAACTTTAAGTTTATTAGCAATGAATACTTTAAACGCAATGAATTCCCTTCCAAGAAATGGAGTAAAATGGCTAGCAATCAAAGCACAAGTTAGAAGCATAAACGAGTAACACAACATTTAATCTTGAAATACTTTTCCCAAAAAGGGCAATACACAATTTCAACTCATGAATATATATAAGAGCTAAAGACACATTGGAAATACCTATAAAGCATAGAATTAGTTAAAACAACCACGTTTGGGCACAAGTATAACTCTCATTATTGGTACGGTGGCCACACTTTCTTTCTCCAACCCCCTCCTTCCACTTTCAAGCATCCTTATGGATTATCAACAACAAGGCATTTTAATTCAAGACTTTAGATACACATTTGAGCAACTAACCAAATTAAGGGTCTTAGACACCTGTGATTTCTTACATAATTCGACATGCTAGTTTTCATTAAAATCACACTTCAGATCATGACATATTAACACACAACCCATGTTTAATCACCTTCTCAAATAGTAACTCAACAAAGAAGAACGTTTGGAATACAATTCGAACTCATATATCTTTTGACACAAGGCTTGTTCGGAATAATCAATTTATAATGAGCAACACGGGATTTACAAGGCCATTATGGGGTTCAATTCTAAAAGAGGAGTTTAGCCAACATACCTCGCCTCAAGCTTTTTAATTTACTATAATGTTCTAGAGATCCTAGCTACTTCGATATATTTAGAGATATAGCATAATTGAACACAAATTAGGAAGGAGTTCATAATTCTAGATCACTTGAGCATTTTACCAAATACTAGGCGTGCATTAAGGTTTTAAGGTCCTTCTATGGTGGATTCTTTCACCCAACTACCCAAAGTTCACCCAAAAGAGCTCAACAATCTTCCCACTACCCTAGATGGTACATGCATGTAAAATAAACAACTCTCACACTCAAGAATTGCTTTACTAATTACCCATTTTAACTTAAATTCCGAAATTAAGGGTTAGGGTGTAGAATCTTACCTTTTGGTTGAAGACCTTCTGAGTTACCCTAGAGAAATCTTCAAGGTTTGAACAAAGATTGATGAACAAATGACTTAGAACTCCTCTTCTCACTCTATACCACCTTCCTCTCTCTCTAAAATGTGAGTTTGAACCTTCTAAAATGACCCTTAACAGTGTTTTATAAGAATGGGGTCCGGTTTATAAAACAAAAAAAATGAAGCTCCAAAACACTAGTTGCGGTCGCATATGCGACCGCATTATGCTTCTGCAATCCGTGAAATGGGCCGCGAAATGGCCCTCGGAACTGGGCACTCCTGCCCCACTCTGCGGCTATTATGCAATCCGTAGACCTGTTCTGCGGTCGCATAATGCGCTGCAGAATCTCCCTCCGGAAAAATCTTCATGCTGGTTCCGCGGTCAATGTGCAGCCCGCGAAATGGTTTTGCGACCGTATAATTGACCGCACAATACCATCCAAACTTGCACACTTTCCTGCTTCATTCTGCGGCCACTATGCGGCCCGCAGAGTGATTCTGCGGCCGCATAGTGGGCCGCAGAAATGTCTTCTTCTGCCAAAACATTTCCTTTACTCCCCAGACAGAAAAAAAACTTGCTCACGGAACCTCGGGTTTTAGGTGAAATTTTCTACCATCACCAAACATATTAGCCTACCTCGCCACCACGGAACCTCAGGTTTTAGGTGAAATTTTACGGGGCCTTACATAAACCCCCTAAGTTCGATATCTTTGTTGGGACTGGTGATCCTCATGCACATTTGAGGGAATATTTTGACAAGTTAGTCGGAGTGGGGAGGAACGAGAAGCTAAGGATGAAGTTATTTATAAGATGTTTGACAGGAGAAGCACTCATCTGGTATACTCAACAAGATCCGTGAAATTGGAGAACTTGGCAAGATATGGCAGAAGACTTCATGAATCATTATAGATTCAATATAGAGATCACTCCTGATTGGTTTGCACTGGTGAACCTGCAGAAAAAATCGCCCGAGTCATTCTAAGAATATGCATCTTGGTGGAGGTGAGAAGCCGCCAGGGCGCAACCTCCGCTGGACGATAGTAAACTAACCAAGTATTTCATCAGAGCCCAGGAGGGAATATACTTCGAAAAGATGATGGGAATGATGGGACAGAAATTCCCCGAGCTGGTCAAGATGGGAGAGTTTTTAGAAGAAGGCATAAAATATGGTAAAGTACAATCCATGGTAGCATTGCAAGCGGCCAGCAAGGCCATCCAATCAGGGTCAATCAGTAGCGGAAAGAAGAAGAAGGAGGAGGTCTCAGTGGTCATCCCTTACTATCAACCCAACTCACATCACGGAAGAACTTCCTATTCCCCAAACAATTATTCGCCACAACCCACTTACGCTCTAGTCTATAACACCCAGCCATATTACCACCCTCTACCATAATACAACCCTCCTTGAGCCAACAACAACCAAAACCCCCAACGACCATATGCTCATGTCCAAACCACTACCTACCAAAACCGACCTGCTTATGCACCACGCCCTCATCCAAACTTTGAAAAAAGGGTCCTAGAACTTATACCCCGATTACTGAGCCTTTGGTCCAATTGTTTGAGAGATTGAGAAGAGCAGGATTGATACATCCAGTTGAAGGGAGGGTTCCTGAATACCTATCCAAGTATTTGGATGCCACTAAATGCTGCGTGTACCATTCCAATGTACCTATGCATGATACTGAATATTGTTTCAAGTTGTAAAATGAGATTAAAACACTTATCAAGAGCGAAACCATCCAGTGCACTCCGGCGCCGCCCAATGTGAATCGCAATCCGTTGTCAAATCACCAAACCAGGGAGTTAACATGATCATATTTGATGAACAATATGACCTAAAGGGAACGATTACAAAGAGCTCTAATGATTACAGTACAATTGAGACATACAATGACTGTTCAAATATCAGCGATAACCTATTGTTGCTATAGGAGACGAAGAAAGTTGGGAGTACAAAACCGTCCCATAGACGTACCAGCAGAAGGGAAAGGGCAAAATGACAGACTCTGCCACAACCCTTGGTATGACTAGGTATGGGAGATGCTACGCTCCTGAAGATGTCAATCGAAGAAATTTGGGAAGAGAACAAATTCCAAGAAGGAACATAACAGACCCATAAGCCGCCGAGTTTTGGAAGAGAATGTCAAGCAAAGAGTATTATGTGGAGGAGCAGCTGAAGAAAACTCCAGCACATATATCAATTATGGATCTATTAATGAGTTCCGACAGTCATAAGGATGCCCTATTGAAAGTACTAAGTGGGGTGAGTGTACCAAGTAAAACAACTAGTGAAGCACTGGCCGCTACAATTGGGAAAATGGTCGAAGCAAACATGATCACTTTCAGAAGAGACGAACTTCCTATCGAAGGCGCAAGTCATAACAAGGCTCTTCATATCACTGTCAAATATGGGGACAAAGTGGTGTCCCGAGTGTTGGTTGATGGAGGGTCAGGAGTCAACATTTGTCCGCTCTCCACCCTACGGGAGTTGGGAATTCATTTGAGGGAAGTCAAGGAAAGCCACGTGATGGTGAGAGCCTTTGATGGTTCACAAAAGGATGTTGTTGGATAAATTTAATTTGCCTGGTAGATCGGGCAGTTCGAATTCCCCATATTATTTCAAGTAACGGATATCTCCTCTTCCTACAACTTGCTGCTGGGCAGGCCCTGGATACATATGGGAGGGGCCGTGCCATCCACTTTGCACCAATGCATGAAATTTGAGTTGGGGATGTCAGGAGATCGTGGTTCATAGCGAGTGGGGTTACTCTGCTTATTTGGAGTATACTGTTCCATTCATTGAAGGGCTAGACGGAGTTGCCTTCCATGCGGTGGAAATCATGCAGACTACTGAGATGGAAAATACTGAACAATATTTGGGAATGCAGTCGCAGTATAGATCCAAGATGGCTGTGAGGGAGATGATGAAATATGGATACAAGCCAGGAACAGGGTTGGGAGCCAAGTCGGACGGAATCACAGAGCCAATTGAACATAATTGGCAGAAAGGACAAACTGGCATAGGATATCAGTCTCCAAAAGGGAAAGCTCATACTGTTAGCTCCAGGAAAAAGGTTTTTGTGCCAAAGCATGTTGCAGGTCCGGGTCAAATTTCAGACCCGAAGATGATATCATCGACGGGATGGGAAAGCTATTCGTGAATATTATTGAAGAATGCTTTGAAGGAACTGACATCAAGACACCGACTATCAGGGATGCCGAACAAGGAGAAGAGCGGCAGAATTGGACTGCCAGTTGTAAGGCCCCATAAAATTTCAACAAGGAATTTAAGGTTTTGGCAGAAGAAGGCAATTATGCGGTCAGTTTTGCAGCTGCAAATCCATTTCGCGGGCCGCATATCCATCGCGGAGTTGAGCAAAAAATTAGTTGAATTTTGTAGTTCATTTTGTGGTCCATTATGCGATCGCATATCCATTTCGCGGTATACACTTCCGTCACAGATTTAGCATAAAGCATTTCGAAGGGTGATTTTGTGGTCTATTTAGCGTCCTTATAACTGGTCTGCGGACCGCAGACTTGCCGCGAACCTGTCCAGACCAGCCCAATTTTTGGGATCGTTTTTGCGGTCCATTTTGCGGGCCGCATACCTCTTCTACGGTCCACTCTGCGATCGCAGAGTTGAGTTCGGAGGGTCCATTTTCTATTTTTATAATCCGACCCCATTTCTTATAAAACAACTTTGGGGTTATTTTGGCCGGGTTAAACACATAGTTTAGAGAGAAGAAAGTGCTTTAGAGAGAGAAGAAGGAGCCCCAAGTGCATTGATCATCAATCCCTGCCCTAATCTTGAAGATCCAAGGGAATCATTCACTAGACCATCATCTACCCGGGTAAGACCTTGTCCTAAAACCTTCATGCAATTGTTATGGGTTTAATTAGGTTATGGGGTTGGAGATAGGCCATGTATGTGACATTAGGTGGTAGTAGGTGAGATGTTGAACTATTTTGGGTAGTTTTATGTTGAAATTGGTTGAGGAAGGAAGGGATTACCATTGTAGAGCTTCATAGTCGATTTTGCATAATAGATGTTTGACAAAATTCCTAAGAGAGCTACACCATGAGAATCCTTCTAATTATTATCCGATTTTCGCTATCTTCCTATGGATTGATATTGCTAGATATGTTGGGACATTGTAGTAACTTAAAGAAATCTCAATCAAGGTATGTTGGCTAAACTTTCTCTCTAGAGTCGAATTCCATGATGATCCCGTAAGTTTTAAGTATGGCTGACCCAAGTTCCTAAATCCCATGTTACGGGTTATTCCTAATAAATTTGTTTTCTAAACAAGTGTTGTTTTGAATGATATATGTACTCAAAACATGTTCCAATTACTCCTATCTTATCATGATCTCTCTCGAGAATGAGTTCAAGTAAGGGTGATGTATTAAAACGTTATCACTTCAACTAGTGTTTGAAATGAAAGTCTATTATGCTTAACTTGGAAAGAAAACCCATTGTTCTTAAAAATAATATTGCTCATATACATGTTTGAGGTCTTGCTTCCAAATGCCCTTAATTGTTAAAAACCTATGATAATGTTTGGAATTGAAAGAAGTGAGAGTGAGACATAAAATGTAGCCATGGTAGTTGTAACTAGTGCATTTGAGTTGAATTCGTGTTTCAACCGTAAATCACCATGCTTTCCTTTATAAATATTTCCAATGCGATTTGAGTTCTTACATACTAATGAGCTGAAATTGTGTATTACCCTTTTGAGGAAAAAGTATTTTAAGAATAAGTGGTGTATCACTCATTTATGATTTTAACTTGTGCTTCAATTGCTAGTCATTTTGCTACATTCTTTGGAAAAGAATCTATTGTGTTTAAAACCTTCATTACTAATGATCCTAAAGTTGTGATTTCTGGAATCCTCTATATGTTGATGTTTATGATGATGATTCTTCAAAGTAAAGAAATGAAAGTGTGGAATATGAAATACGGCCAACGTGCTAGGAATGAAGAATCATACGTTTGGCCAATGGTGCCAAGGAAATAATGATGTTGTGAATGGTTGAAAGTACTAATGAAGCTATATATAGTGTGAAAGGTTATGAGGTTAATATATTTGTACTTCTGTTTCCCTTGTGTGCAAACAAAATGTTTTTGGGAGTGTTATTAGCTAACCGAGGAAGGGTGGGTCATAAGGCCCACACCAAAAACTACACGTATCGGTGTAGGAGTTGATTGTGATTATTCCCCTTATTTAGGATGATATTGATGTGTTAAGATTCTTCTTCTTGATTTGGATGAGATTGTTGATGGCCCTAGATTTAATGTCGACTCACACGTCATATGTGGGGAGACGACCTAGCCGATCGGGTGGTGATCAGATGCCATGTCGCGCGCATGGTGGTTCCTACTCTTGGTAACACTTTTCTTTCTTTAACATCACATGTAAATCCACATTGTTCATGGAGAGCCGTCTTAGCCTATGGGGTCAAGATCAGACTCCGTGCTAAAAACACGGTGGTATATTGGTGCTAATGATCTCCCAACCAAAACTAATATTACTTTCGTGTTTTGAAAATTATTATATTTTAACTTGGCATATGGGTATCGTTGAATGTTATTTGCGTCTTTCATGATTATTACCTTCTTATATTGGCATTCTATTTTGAAAGAGGACATATAGCTTTACATACTAGTACAATTCCACATGTACTAAAGTCCCTTTTGCCGGGGGTGCTGCATCATCAATGGATGCAGGTGGTTCGTCAGCGGGCAGCTTCGGTCCTCGTTAGCAGTTACTCTTTATTCAAAAGATTTTGGGTGAGACCTACTCTGTTGCAATCCTGATTTCACTTGATGTTGTACTTTGTGTTTTGAGGTATAGCCAGGGCCTTGTTGCCGTCACTTCCATATTACTCTTCTGTTGTACTTAGAGGCTCCGTAGACATGTTGTGGGTGGTGTTCAATGTTGGGAAATGAACTAGAAGTGTTGGTATTTTGGAAAACATGTTTTCTCTCATAAATATGAATTTGTGATATTTTAATAATCGTAAATGAATATCCTTTGAGTAATGGAAAAAATGTGCATCACTTGACTCTTCTCATGTCTATCTCTTGTTATTATGTCTTAAATAGTTCATGGGTAAGGTTGGGTAGAAGGCATCAAGTAGACTTGCTCCCTGAGGTCGGGACATGACAAACTTGGTATCAGAGCCTAAGGTTTTAAAGTGTCCTAGGATGTCTCGGAGCCGTGTCTAGTAGAGTCCTTATCGGTGTGTTATCGATCACATCTATAATTAGGAAGTGACTTGGACATTTAAGAATGTCACCCTTCTTTGATACTCCGGATCGTGCAATAGAGCTCAAGATAGGAAGCTAATTTCCTTGTCATGTCTTATTTTCCAGATGAGTAATCCACGAGTTCGAAACAGCGAGGAGGGAATGACCCCACCATTGAATCTGGGGGAGATTGCACAAGAGTTTGTTGGGAGATTGGGTCGAGCCGCGGAGGGATTGGAAGAAGTAGTTGCTAGGGGATATGTCTTTGTTCCTATAAATGTTACCACACCACCGGGCCATGTGGGGAGAGCACCTAAGAGATGAAAAAGGATTGTTAGCACCAATAAGCCGTAATGTCTAATATGTAAGAAGTGCCACTCGGGTTTATGTTGGATGACTCTTGAAATATCTTATGGTTGTGGAAATAGGGGGCACAAGAAGGACAAATGCCCTAGGTTAGGTACACCCATCCCGGTCTACCCGATGTGAGGGAAGAAATATTTGGCGTCGTGTCGTTAGTGTGCCTAGGAGCGTGTTAGGGGTGGCAGGCTTGGGAAATTCCAAAGGCCCACATAGCAAACTGGTACAGAGATTGTTACTCCCGCCATGAAGGCTTACATGAAGGATAAGGGGTATGCTTATGATGTACGCAAAAAAGGTAAGTATCAGGTCAGTGGGGCGAGTCAGTTTAGTGGACCTCATCCTCGTTGCGTGAAGTGTAGGAGATGTCACTCGGGGATATGTTACTATGGTACCAACGTATGTTATGGATATGGAGTTGAGGGGCATCGGGTAAGTTACTGCCCTATCAACCTAAGGTCACTAAGTAAGTCACTCCATGCTACATCATTATGAACACCGCATTATTTTCCTTGTTATATATGTACATCTACATTGAAGAGTCTGCATAAACATGGTCTTAAAAAGAGACTGAACCACAAAATATTACATGTATCCACTCTTTGAATGAGATGCATTATTCGTGAAGCCTCTTTATCACAATTCTCTTACTTACAACCTCTTGAGAAATTGAGTTCCATAATGATTTTCTTGAAATGAGTTATAACCCTATTGTAATACTTCCCACTTGCTTCCCCAAATTCTCAATAGAGGACTATACTTGATGAATTTCTTATAGGACCTTCTGATTCAATTAGATAACACTTGCTCAGTTGTTCTTGTGCATGCACCATCATAATGTTTACCTACATGGTATCGAATCTAATGTAAGACAACATAGTGTTGAGATTCTTCTTGAGCCACTTTCTCTTCCTCTCCTGTGTGTGTAGCTCATATAGTTTGAACGATCACTTTACTACCTTCGTGAGCATTATCATGATCTATTTTAATTGTCTAGTAACATAAGAGCATATCGCACCACCTATCATATGTGTGCATGTCAATTGAAATGGTCACTTGTCCGCATAAAGTTTCTCGGAAATTTGGGATTTTATAAATCCATCATAGGAAGATTTTTTGTTTGCCCATATTAGTATAACTTTCAATCCACCTAGATCATACCTCACTGAGTAAGTCACCTCGTTCCTAGTATTGTAGCGGCTCATGACGTGGCCGGGTACCGCAACTTGAGAGTTGTTATAGCAGAAACATGTCTAGTTCATAACAAGTGTTCACTTCTTCTTTACACCTCTACAACATATTCTGACTGTGTTCCATAGTTAGTAAATTCATTGTGCCAGTTTCCCGGCGCTTGTTTGATAACCATGAGATATTGCATCTTTGCATATGTCGTTGTGACACTTCCTTTCTCATAGGATCCTTAATAGGTTCTCTATCAAGACCGAATGCACCTTTGGGGTTATCATAGCATCATGACTTCTTCTTATATTTTTCCCAACCTACGGTATCATATGGGCACTTTTCAAGTCATACAATCCATGGCGAACTCATTATGAACATTAGGAAACCTTCCATGATAATTTTATAGTGTCTCACTAGGTTCCGTTATCTTTAACACTCAGCTTCTAGAATCATTTACTATGCCATTGTCATGCACGGAAAGTTTATTATCCTTAATATACCACGTCCCTGGGTGGATAGGAGTTTTATTTGTCTTTCTTTCTGGAGCATCATATTAACCATTAGAATCTCTCTAACCAAGGCATGATTTAATTCCAATATTGAGAGGTCCCAGCTACATGGTTTCACTCGTGTGTGGTTGAATTTAAGTAGCCTTACCATGACCTTTCCCTCCCAACTTCAGGTGGGTGTTTCGGATTCTGGAACATATCATGAGCATATTGATTTGAAAGAGAAGTTTGTCGTATCTCTTGTCCTCTCATATAGGATCAACTATCAGGAAGGGTTAAGCTGTTAGAATGATAATAATCTCACAAGTGTTCAACCTCTTTTTCAACCCCATGGGCTTGTGGCATAGATTGCGTGTGTCAGATATTGTTAGGAACGTAATGCAACTTAATGTATTTTTGAAACCTCTATCACATTCGTGGTGTAAGAATCTTCTCCTTTTAAGTTAAACTGATTTTCCCCACACTCAAGGAGGCAATTGGTGTTAGTACTTGGCTATTTCTCCTTAAGGCTTACTTTTTGCTGAGCAAGGCACATATAGAATAAAACAATTGCCACTATCCCTTTCATAACTGATGCTATTGTCTTTATCCTTCCGATCATGCCTCCCATGTATCTCATGTCTAAAACGACTCACTTATTTTACATCTTAAGATCATGTACATGGTCCCCACATTGTCAATGTCTACTAGGCAACTCTAGGTCCCATTTGTTGAACCAATGATGCCATCAAACTGAATTACTATGTCAGCGCTATTGGTAGTAACCCCTATATCTCTTAGGATATAACGTCCTGAAATGCCGCTACTCAACATATTGATGGATTCTTGAATAACTCCAGCTCAAACTCGAAACCTCGTTGTTCCTATTTGCAGTAGATCTCTAGAGAGTTGTAGGTTCAACATATCAAAGAAGAAGCATCATTCCATGATCAATCATATCGGGTAGGAAAATCTATGGTCATATCTATTCTAGCACATCATAGCATAATTGTTAAAGGTCGCCAAAGGTTTAATTTTTGTGTTCGGCGTAGAGATTTAGAGTTGAAGAAAGTGAACGGGTTACTCTCAAGATTTTCTCCATGAAGATATTATGTGAATTGTAAATAAAGATAAAGTAGGTGTGGTCACATTAGGCCTTATGGAATCTTGAAGGAAATAGGTCAAACTATGAGTATGATGTTTCCCCATCGTTGTTCTCCATGCACCTAGTGCTTCATGTGTCTATGTCAAAGAAGGCAGTTGGAAATCCTTTGTCTGTCATTCCGGTGGAAGCTATTGAAGGTGAAGTTAATGGATGATTTGCTCATGAGAGGTACCTAATTGTCATCCTTGTTAGATAAGTCCGGGAGTTGAGATTGCTTCCGTCAAGTGCTATGGCAAAGTCTATGAGTTGAGGAGGTCACCTCGAATGCCGAGGGTATTCTGGAAAGAAAATATCTTCACCTATTTTTATAACAAATGGTTGTGATTCGAAAGGTACTTTCTATGTGTTATGATTTAAATATGTACAGTTCATGTCCAGATGCCGCTTTTTGATAATGTAATGCCAGTTATGTTGAAATTTGTGTCATTGATATATTGTGATGCTTTATTAAGTTATGGATGTGTTGTTACGAGTAGTTTTGGTGTTTTGCTGGCAAGTGGATAGGCTCAAATACAAGGAAAACTCTGCCGAAATTTCTGAAAAATTTGGGAGTTTGTCAAATTTTGGGGCTTGAGATGTTTGAAAGAAGAGTTGAGTTATGTTAGGTGTTTGGGGCGGACTCTACTCCTCATTCGAGGACGAATGATCCTAAGCTGGGGAGGATATAAGGCCCCATAAAAGTTTTCCAAGGAATTTATGGTTTTGTGGTGCCGAGGTACACTAAGGTGTACGAAGCGAGACGCGGCATAGACTTTTTGGGTTGAAGAATGCTTTGAGGAGTTGGTGGAATTTTTTGGCAGAAGAATGCAATTCTGCGGTCAGTTTTGCGACCGCAGATCCATTCCGCAGGCCGCATATCCATCGTGGAGTTGAGCAGAAAATTTGTTCATTTTTATAGGTCATTTTGCAGTCCATTATGTGATCGCATATCCATTTAGCGGTTTGCACTTCCGTCGCAGATTTAGCATGAAGAATTTCAAAGGGTGATTCTGCGTTTCATTTCGCGGCCGCATAACTGGTCTGGGGACCGCAGACCTATCGCGGACCTGTCCAGACCAGCCCAATTTTTGGGATTCTTTATGCGGTCCATTTTGCGGGCCGCATACCTGTTCTGCAGTCCACTATGTGATCGCAGAGTTGAGTTCGTAAGGTCCATTTTCTATTTTTATAACCCGACCCCATTTCTTATAAAACGAATTTGGGGTTATTTTGGTTAGGTTAAACACATATTTTAGAGAGATGGAAGTGATTTAGAGAGAGAGAGGAAGGAGACCCAAGTGCATTGATCATCAATCCCTGCCCTAATCTTGAAGATTCAAGGGAATCATTCACTAGACCATCTTCTACCCGGGTAAGACCTTGTCCTAAAACCTTCATGCAATTGTTATGTGTTTAATTAGGTTATGGAGTTGGAGATAGGTCATGCATGTGACATTAGGTGGTAGTAGGTGGGATTGTTGAACTATTTTGGGTAGTTTCTTGTTGAAATTGGTTGAGGGAGGAATGGATTACCATTGTAGAATTCGTAGTCCATTTTGCATAATAGGTGTTTGACAAAATTCCTAAGAGAGTTACACCTTGAGAATCCTTCTAATTATTATCCGATTTCATCTTCCTATAGATTGATATTGGTAGAAGTGTTGGGACGTTGTAGTAACTTAAAGAAAGCTCAATCAAGGTATGTTGGCTAAACTTCTCTCTAGAGTCGAATTCCATGATAATCCCGTAAGTTTCAAGTATGGCTGACCCAAGTTCCTAAATACCATATTACAGGTTGTTCCTAATAAATTTGATTATTCTAAACAAGTATTGTGTTGAAAGATATATGTACTCAAAACATATTCCAATTGCTCCTATCTTATCATGATCTCTCTCGAGAATAAGTTCAAGTAAGGGTGATGTATTAAAACGTTATGACTTCAACTAGTGTTTCAAATGAAAGTCTATTATGCTTAACTTGGAAAGAAAACCCATTGTGCTTAAAACTCATATTGCTCATATACATGTTTGAGGTCTTGATTCCAAATGCCCTTAATTGTTGATAATCTATGATAATGTTTGGAAGTGAAAAAAGTGAGAGTGAGAAATAAAATGTGGCCTTGGTTGTTGTAACTAGTGCATTTGAGTTGAATTCGTGTTTCAATCATAAATCACCATGCTCTCCTTTATAAATATATGCAATGTGATTTGAGTTCTTACATACTAATGAGTTGAAATTGTGTATTTCCCTTTTGGGGAAAAAGTATCTCAAGAATAAGTGGTGTATCACTCGTTTATGATTTTAACTTGTGCTTCAATTGCTAGTCATTTTGCTCCATTCTTTGGAAAGGAATCTAATTGTGTTTAAAACCTTCATTACTAATGAACCTAAAGTTGTGATTTCCGGAATACTCTATATGTTGATATTTATGATGATGATCCTTGAAAGTAAAGAAATGAAAGTGTGGAATACGAAATACGGCCAACGTGCCATGAATAAAGAGTCATACGTATGGCCAATGGAGCCAAGGAAATAATGAAGTTGTGAATGGTTGAAAGTACTAATGAAGCTATATATAGTGTGAAAGGTTATGAGGTGAATATATTTGTACTTATATTTCCCTTGTGTGCAAACAAAATATTTTTGGGAGTATTATTAGCGAACCGAGGAAGGGTGGGTCGTAAGGCCCACACCCAAAACTATACGTGCCGATGTAGGAGTTGATTATGATTATTCCCCTTACCTGGGATGAGATTGATGTGTTGAGATTATTCCCCTTGATTGGGATGAGATTGTAGATAGCCCTAGATTTGATGTTGACTCACACGACATATGTGGGGAGACGACCTAGCCGGTCGGGTGGTGATCGGACGCCATGTTGCGCGCATGATGGTTCCTACTATTGGTAACACTTTTCTTTCTTTCACATCACATGTCAATCCACATTGTTCGTGAAGAGACGGCTTAGCCAATCAGGCCAAGATCGGGCTCCGTGCTAAAACCAGGGTGGTATATCGGTGCTAATGATCTTCCAACAAAAAATAATATTACTTTCGTGTTTTGAAAATTATCATGTTTTAACTTGGCATTTGGGTATCGTTGAATGTTATTTGCTGCTTTCATGATTATTCCCTTCCTATATTGGCATTCTATTTCGAAAGAGGACATTTAGCTTTACATACTAGTACTATTCCACATGTACTAACATCCCTTTTGCCGGGGGGTGCTGCATCTTCAATAGATGCAGGTGTTTCGTCAATGGGCAGCTTCGGTCCTCGTTAGCAGTTACTCTTTATACAACAGGTTTTGGGTGAGCCCTATTGTGTTTCGGGCCTGATTTCACTTGATCTTTTACTTTGTGTTTTGAGGTATAGCCAGGGCCTTGTCGCCGCCACTTCCATATTACTCTTCTGTTGTACTTAGAGGCTCCGTAGACATGTTGTGGGTGGTGTTCAATGTTGGGAAATGAACTAGAAGTATTGGTATTTTGGCAAACATGTTTTCTCTCATACATATGAATTTGTGATATTTTAAAAATCATAAATGAATATTCTTTGAGTAATGGAAAAGAATGTGAAGCACTTGACTCTTCTCATGTCTATCTCTTGTTATTAGTTCTTAAATTTTTCATGGGTAAGTTTGGGTAGAAGGCATCAAGTAGGCTTGCTTGACCGGGGTATCTCGATTGAGCGCCGGTCGTGTTCCCCGAGGTTGGGGCGTGACACCATTCCATCGTTGGTTCGCTAGGAGTCTTGGTAGTATGGAAATGTAATAGTTTTCTTTTGAAAAGCGCACAGTCAATTGAGGCATGAACCATGTCTGTACCTTTTTGTCATTTGCCTCTTTTGAACGCTTAAGTCGTTCCTCTTTTGATGAAATAAAAGAATCATTTTCTCTAATATTGCAACTTTATTTACCACTTTATTTATACTTAGCTTTTCTTTTCAGTAATCAAACTACTAAAAACCCGCATTCCGCGAGTATGATATATAACAAAATCATTGAGCGCAACAACCCGGATTATGAGGAGTATGATGAGAGCATGATTCCCGACAATCTCCCACAAAATATCGAGTAGTTGGAAAGTCAGAAAAATCCCAACCTCGATGAAATGGAAGTGGTCAATCTTGGAAGTGAAGAAGATGTAAAAGAAACCAGAATCAACATTCACCTAGAAGCCGAGCAGAAGGAAAAACTAGTAGAGCTCCTCCGATAGTACATCAACGTGTTTGCGTGGTCGTATGATGACATGTTGGGATTAAGTACTGACATTGTCTCGCATCGATTACCCACCGATCCTACCAGACCATCGGTCAAGCAGAAACCTAGAAAATTCAAACCTGATTTAAGTCTGAGGATAAAGGAAGAAGTGACCAAACAGATAGAAGCGAATGTGGTGAGGGTCACCAATTATCCAAGCTGGTTGGCAAACATCGTCCCAGTACCCCAGAAAGACGGAAAGATTAGAATATGTGTGGACTATCGAGATCTCAACAAAGCTAGTCCAAAGGATGATTTCCCTTTGCCAAATATCCACATCCACATCCACAACTGCGCGAAGCACGAACTGCAGTCGTTTTTGGATTGTTTTGCTGGGTACCATCAAATCTTGATGCACGAGGAAGATGCAGAGTAGACGACCTTCACCACATGATGGCCATGACGACCCTCTTTCACGATGTGATTCATAAGGTTATTGAAGTGTATTTGGACGACATCATCATAAAGTCTCGAAAGAGTTCGGAGCACTTGGACGATTTAAACAAATTTTTCGAATGCCTGTGAAGGTATAGTTTAAAGTTGAACCTAGCAAAGTGCGCGTTCAGAGTCCCTACTGGAAAGCTGTTGGGCTTCATTGTAAGCAGTAAGGGGAGAGAAGTGGATCCATAAAAAATTAAGGATGTAATGCGTTTCCTGGGCAGATTGAACTACATCAGTCGCTTCATAGCCCAGTCCACGATAATCTTTGAGTCCATTTTCAAGTTGTTAAAGAAGGATGTTGCCACAAAATGGACAGAAGAGCGTCAGAAAGCCTTCGACAGAATCAAGGAATATCTGTCAAATCCACCAGTGTTGGTTCCCCCTGAACCAGGGAAGCCATTGTTGCTATATTTGTCAGTCTTGGATAATGCTTTCGGCTGTATGTAGGGACAACATGATGAAACTTGGAGAAATGAGCAGGCTATCTACTACTTGAGTAATAAGTTCACGCTATGCGAGGCCAAGTATACTCTGATAGAACGCACTTGTTGTGCTCTGACTTGGATTCCCCAGAAACTAAGGCATTACATGTCAGCATACACTACGCATCTGATATCTCGGCTCGACCTGCTCAAGTACATCTTCTAGAAGTCGATGCCTACAGGAAAGCTAGCTAAATGGAAAATTCTCCTCAGCGAATTTGAAATTGTGTACATAACTCAAAAGGCTATCAAAGGACAAGCTTTAGCCGACCACCTCGCAAAATATCCAGTGGATGGGGATTACGAGCCACTTACTACATATTTTCCCGATGAAAAAGTGTTATTTGCTGGAGATGATATTGCAGAATCATAACCTGGATGGAGAATGTTTGTTGATGAAGCAGCAAACTTCAAAGGAGTCGGAATTGGAGCAGTCCTAATTTCAGAATCTGGACAACACTATCCAGCATCGGCAAAGATAAGATTCCCTTGTACCAATAATATGGCTGAATACGAAGCATGCATCCTTGGGATCAGAATGACAGTCGACATGAACATCACAGAGCTTTTGATCATAGGAGACTCCGATTTGTTGATACACCAAGTCCAAGGGGAATGGTCCACCAAAAATGTCAACATAATTCTGTCATGCCCCAAAAACGAGGAGCGCGACCGGTGCTCAACCGAGTGAACACGACCGAGCAAGCTGGTTAGATTGCCTTCTACCCAAACTCATCCATGAATGAAGATAATACATAATTTCATTAATTAGACAAAAATGTGATCATGTGTACAATACCAATTCATTACCAATAGTTTCATCATTTTTAAAGTCTCAAATGGACAAATAATACAACCACCACACAACATACTTTGACCTTCCCAGCACCAATACACAAACCACACTAAGTCTACGAAGCCTCTATAGATAAAGAAGAGTATAATGATAATGCCGACAATAAGGCCCCGGCTATACCTCAAACAGAGTACACAAAGAACAAACGATACATGACCCCGGGATGAAGTGGGGCTCACCAAGTCAGCTGGGAAGAAGCTGTACTGCTATCACTGATCAATACCTCCTGCTATGAAACCACCTGCATCCATTTAAAGATGCAGCGCCCCCGGTAAAAGGGACGTTAGTACCGTCAAATAGTACTAGTATGAAAACCAAACACCAATTTAAGAATTTAGAAATACAATATGTATATGATGAATCAGAGTGACAATAGCATAATATAGCTAACCGTTTAAACCATAGCAAGCTTGTTAAAAGCTATCAATAACATTTATAGGATTTAAGATGAGATCCTCTGTAACCATCTTCACATTAAGCGGGCCCGCTGCCTCAACTGATGTATGCAGGTGGAGGTGTACGTACAATACCACAACTCTACTCGAGCGGCCCTGCCGCCTCACCCCAATGTATGCAGGCAGATGTATAACCAAAGTACCAAGAACCTACACAAAGCAGCTGTTCCGCCTCGCCCTAATATATGCGGGTGGAAATGCATCAACGATACCAATACCAACAAAAAGCGGCTATGCCGCCTCACCCCAATGTATGCGGGTGGTGGTGCCACAACAATACCAAAACCATACATAAAGCGGTCGTACCGCGTCACCCCAATATATACAGGTGGAGGTTCAGTCCCACAATACCATAATCCCCACACAAAGCGGTCATGCCGCCTCACCCCAATATATGCGGGTGGAGGTGTATCACAATCACAATCTCTACACAACTTGGCATAATAACTTTCGCATAAATCACGACTTGAAATTATAACATGTGGATACATAATCCATAGTTTAGAACACATCCCCAATTTATAATGCAATAAGATAAGAGCATTTGAAACACAAATTGAACATATATCTTTATCACAAGACTTATCGGAATACTCGATTTGTAATCAACATCTTGGAACTTACAAGGATAATGGGAATTCCAATTCTTAAAGAAGGGTTTAGCCAACATACCTCACTTGAGATTCCTTACACTCTAAATGTTCCGTAATTCTTAGCAACTTCAATAAATTTTAGAAATATAACAAACTGAACCAAAATCAGGAAGATGATCATGGTTCTAGCTCATTTGAGCATTTTATCAAACACTAGGTGTGCATAAGGTTTCAAAGTCCTTTTATGGAGAATTTCATCATCCCACAACCCAATATTTACCATGCTTAGTTCAACAATCTTCCTACAGCCCTTGATATCACATGCATGTAAAATAAACAACTCTCATGCCCAAAAATTATCTTGCTAGTTACCAATTTTCACATAATTTCGAAATTGAGGGTTAGGGTGTAGAATCTTACCTCTAGGATGAAGACCTAGTGAGTTTCCCTTCTTAATATTCCAAAACTTGTGCAAGAATTGAAGAATAATTATTGAAAAACACATTCTCACTCTAGGGCACTCTCTCTCACTCTAAAATGTCAGATTATAGCTCAAATATGGCCCAAAGAGTGTATTTAACGAAACAGGGTTGGGTTTTGAAAACCAAAAAATGGATCTCCGGAACAGGTTCTGCTATCGCATAATCAATATGCGGACCGCATATTGGTCGCATAATTGTTGACCAAAATGACCAAAAATCTGCCTATGTATGCGGTCACTATGCGGTCTACATAACTGTTCTGCGGTCGCATAATGAACCGCAGAACAGTTATGCGGTCGCATAGTTGACCGCATAATTGCATCCCAGCTGACCCTCTTCTGCCTCTCTTCTGCGGCCATTATGCGACCCGCAGAGTGATTCTGCGGTCGCATAATGGACCGCAGAAATGCATTTTTCCACAAAAAATTTTCCTTTACTTTCCGGTGCATTGTTTAACCCAAAACTTCCAAGCCGTGGCGAGCAAGCTCGCCACGAAGAATTTATATAATACTCAACACGTAAAACCAATTCGGCACCACGAAACATTATTTTCTTTTGCAAAATTTTACGGGGTCTTACATTCTCCCCCACTCAGGATCATTCATCCTCGAATGAGGGTAAAAATCTCTTATTAGCATCTTATGCAACTTGGTTTTCATACCACACCAGAAGACACAAATTTGACTAACTCTCTAAATTTCTAAAAATTTCGCCAGAGTTTCCTTTGTAACTAGGCCTATCCACCTGTTAGAGAGCCCCAGAAACACATCCTAACAACATATATAGAATCCAACGATGTAGCATAACACAAAACAACACCAACTATGGCCTCAAAAGCAATATATTACCAATTGGAACACCCTTAACGCCAATTGTACAAATGATACATAATTAATAGAAAGCAACTCTTAGAATTTTCATAGATTACAACTTTATAAATACATGGCTATTCAAACAAATAAGGATACTTTTTCTTCATTTCTTCCTCGGCCTCCCAAGTAGCCTCTTTTTAACCTGTTGGTTTCGCCATAACACATTCACGTATGCAATTTCCTTGTTTCTCAACTTTCGGACTTGCCGATCAATGATAGAAACTGGAATCTCTTCATAAGTCAATTCTTCATTTACCTTAATAGTCTCAACCGGAACAATGACAGTTGGGTCTCCAACTACTTTCTTCAACATAGACACATGAAACACCGGGTGTACTAATGACATCTCAGGTGGTAGCTCAACCTTGTACGCCACCTCACTGATCCTCTGAATGATTTTGTATGGTCCGACAAACCTCGGAATCAGTTTCCCTTTCTTACCAAATCGCATTACCCCTTTCATGGGAAAAACTTTCAAGAATACCCAATCATCTTCTTTGAACTCCAAATCCCTACGACAAATATCTGAATAGGATTTCTGATAACTCTGAGCAGTATTCAACCGCTCCTTAATGATTTTAACTTTCTCCATGGCCTAATGCACGAGGTTTGGCCCTATCAAGTCTGCTTCCCTAATTTCGAACCACCCAATGGGATATCTAAATCTCCTACTATATAAAGCCTCGAACGATGCCATTTGAATGCTAGCATGATGGCTATTGTTGTATGCAAAGTCTATGAGTGGTAAATGATCATCCCAGCTACCTTTGAAGTCTAGAACACAAGTGCGCAATATATCCTCAAGCGTCTGAATAGTTCGCTCTACCTGCCCATCAGTCTGCGGGTGAAAGGCTGTACTATGATTCGCCTGAGTACCCAAACCTTGCTGAAATTTCTTCCAAATATTAGCAGCGAACTATGATCCCCGATCAGAAATGATGGAAACTGGGGTGCCATGCAACCTGACTATTTCTTTGATATACAACTGAGCATATTGTTCCGCTGTATCGGTAGCCTTAACCGGCAAGAAGTGTGCTGATTTTGTGAGTCAATCCACAATCACCCAAATCGAGTCAAACTTACAAGGAGTACGAGGTAATCCTACCACAAAGTCCATATTAATTATTTCCCACTTCCACATTGGAATATCTAGAAGTGTGAGCTTCAGTCATAATTCTTTCACGGAGACCATCCACGTTTGGAACACATAGTCACCCTTGGTACCTTAGTGTACCATCATCCATGCCAAGAGAAAAGGCCATGGTCTTATGTTTATGAATCCCCTCTTTCAATTGCACCAACAATGGATCGGTGTATTGTTTCTCTTTGACTTCCACAACAAGCGATGATTCAGCCGTATTTTGCACAATTACCCCTCCTTCACTAGAGTCCGCCAGACGAACCCCTAAACTAGCCAATCGGTGAACTTCTTTGGCCAATGGCCTTTGATATGCCTCCAAGTAAACCAAACTACCCATAGATTTCCAGCTAAGAGCATCTGCCACAACATTGGCCTTTCTAGGATAATATAGAATATCAATGTATAGTTCTTGAGTAACTCAAGCCATCTTATCTGCCTCAGATTCAATTCTTCTGTTTGAAAATATATTGAAGGCTCTTATGGTCCATGAATATATCCACATGGACCCCAAATAAATAATGACGCCAAAGTTTCAATGAAAATACCACTGCCGCAAGTTCTAAATCATGTGTTGGATAGTTCTTTTCATGATTCTTGAGTTGTCTAGAAGCATAAGCTATAACCTTTCCATGTTGCATTAATACACATCCAAGCCCAATTCTTGTAGCATCACAATATACCACAAATCCATCTATACCCTTTGGTAGAGTCAACACCGGTGCCGTAGTCAATCTTGGTTTTAGTTCTTGGAAACTCTTTTCACAAGCATCTGACCATTGGAACTTAATTGCCTTCTGCGTTAATTTAGTTAATGAAGAGGCAAGAGTAGAAAACCCCTCCAAAAACTTTCTATAATATCCAGCTAAGCCTAAATAATTGCGAATCTTTATTGGAGTTATAGGCCTCGGCCAATTCTTCACAACGGAAATTTTCTGAGGATCAACCTTAATTCCCTCACTAGAGACTACATGACCCAAGAATATGACCGATTCAAGCCAAAATTCACACTTTGAAAACTTTGCATATAATTGGTGCTGATGTAGGGTTTGTAGAACTACCCTGAGATGATCAGCATGTTCTTCTCGACTTCGTGAATATACAAGAATATCGTCAATGAACACTATCACAAAAGAATTGAGGAACGACTTGAAAATTCGGTTAATAAGATCCATGAAAGCTGTTGTGGCATTTGTTAGCCCAAAAGACATCACCAAAAATTCAAAGTGCCCATATCGGGTTCTAAAAGCTATTTTCGGAATATCCCTCTCCTTGATCTTTAATTGGTGATACCCGGATCTTACATTAATCTTGGAGAAGTACCTGACACCCTGCAATTGATCAAACAAGTCATCTATCCTTGACAGCGGGTACTTATTCTTGATTATGACCTTATTAAGCTGCCGATAGTCAATACACATTCTCAGTGACCCGTTTTTCTTTCTTACAAATAGGACCGGTGCGCCCCAAGGCGACACACTTGGCTGGATAAAACCATTTTCTAACAAATCTCTCAATTGTTTCTTTAGCTCCTTCAATTTTGCTGGTGCCATTATGTAGGGTGGAATAGATATAGGATGTGTGTCTGGCATCACATCAATTCCAAAATCAATCTCTCTGTCTGGGGAAATCCCAGGGAGTTCATCCGAAAAGACTCCCGGAAATTCATTCACAACGGGCATAGACTCAAGCGTAGGCACCTCAGCATCGGTGTCCCGGACCAAATAGTAAATACACCCCTTGTTGATCATTTTCGTGGCCTTAAGGTAAGAAATAAACCTACCCTTCGGCACTACATCATCACCCTTCCACTCAATAACTGGCTCATTTGAAAATTCGAACCTAATAGTTCTGGTTTCGTAATCAAGCTTGGCAAAACATGAATAAAGCCAATCCATCCCCATTATCACATCAAAATCGACCATTCTCAATTCAATAAGATCGGCCACGGTATCCCAACCACGCAACGTGACAACACAATCCCTATAAACTGGCACGGCCAAAATAGACTCACCAACCAGAGTAGATACAGAGAACGGCTCATGAAGTTGTTCTGGTTCTATTCCAAATTCCATAGCAACATAAGGAGTATATGACAAAGTGGAACCAGGATCAATAAGAGCATATACATCATGGGATTTGACAGTCAATATACCAGTGACAGCATCTGGAGAAGTCACTGATTCCCGACGTCTTCGCATAGCATAAAATCTGCTAGGTACTCCCGAATTATGTGCTCCACCCCTAGCTGCACCACGCCCTGCGGGTGCTGGGGTGCCTCGAGCTGGAGGTGCTGTGGATGTACTAGCTACAGAATTAGCTAACTGTGTCGCACCTTTGCCCATAGTTCGGCGAGATGAGAGGCAATCTCTCTGAATGTGACCCCTCACACCACACCCATAGCATACTGGTAGGTCCATGAAGCAGGACCCAAAGTGCATACTCCCACACTTAGAGCATGGAAGCCTCCGCTGCTGAAACCTTCTGTCGGGACGACCCTTTTGGTGGGGTCCCCGGTTGCCTTGACTGGGTCCGGATGACTATGCACCCATCAAAGACTGGGAGAATGATTGGGATGGTCCTAATGACCCTCCCCTGAATGCCGACCTACCACCACCACCACCGGAAGAACCACCAAAGTTTCCCGTGGACCGGGCCTTGTTACTACTCTGACGCTCCATTCTATTCTTCAATTTGCGGGTCTCTGTGGCTTGAGCAAATGTCACCATCTTACCATAGTTCATATCGGAATTTAAGGCAGCTATAGAGGCCTCATTAATAACCAAAGGGCTAAGGCCCTGAACAAACCGACGCACCCTAGCCTCCATAGTGGGCAACATGTGAATAACATACTTAGACAGGCACGCAAACACTATATGGTACTCCCACACATTCATACTACCCTACTCAAACTAAGAATAGGACACCCCTTTCAGGCGGAAGGAGGCCAACTCCACTCCCTCCGTCTCTGTAGCATGCATAACCCGAAGAGTCTTGTGCATCTCATCAATGAAGTCCTGGGGGTCCTCATTGGGATCAGTACCCATAAACACTGGAGAATCTAACTGAAGAAACTTGTTCACCCTGGAACTAGCAGGTTCCCCTAGATAACTGGACGAAGTAGGCCCAACACTTAATCTCTGGGCCTGAGAAGCCACTATCTGTGTCAACATTTGTATGGCTTCCCTAAGATCAACATTAGACACACCAGAATCGGAAGCTGGAGCTGGAGGTGGAACTGGAATATCAGTTGGAGGAATTGTTGCATCTTCAGTAGGTGTAGGCACAGGTGCGGTCTGATCAGCTGTGGTAGAATCAGGTAGTGTAGTAACTGGAGGAATATTCTCACTCCTCGGGTGCTTACCCGCATCATCAATTATAGGATCAACTGTCACTTCTGGGGTGACATATGCTCTTTGGCCAGTTCTTGCCTTCTTCTTAGGTGCTATGTACTGAAAATTAGAGCAACTAAGGAGTTGAAGAAGGAACAATCTTACAACCAGCTTTATCGCACGATCAAGAACATGAAAGAAGGGTATTATTTCTAAATGCCCATATAGCATCCTAATTATAGATGTGGTCGACAACACACCGATAATAAGGACTCTACTAGACACGGCTCCGAGACATCCTAGGACACATTAAAACCTTAGGTTCTGATACTAAGTTTGTCATGCCCCAAAACCGAGGAGCGCGAACGGCTCTCAACCGAGTGAACCTGACCGAGAAAGCCAGTTAGATTTCCTTCTACCCAAACTCATCCACGAATGAAGATTATACATAATTTCATTAATTAGACAAAAACGTGATCATGTCTACAATACCAATTCATTACCAATAGTTTCATCATTTTTAAAGTCTCAAATGGACAAATAATACAACCACCACACAACATACTTTGACCTTCCCACTATGTCTACGAAGCCTCTATAGAAAAAGAAGAGTACAATGATAATGCCGACAATAAGGCCCCGGCTATACCTCAAACAGAATACACAAAGAACAAAAGATACATGACCTCGAGATGAAGTGGGGCTCACCAAGTCAGCTGGGAAGAAGTTGTACTGCTATCACTGATCAATACCTCCTGCTGTGGAACCATATGCATCCATTTAAAGATGCAGCGCCCCCGGCAAAGTTAGTATCGTCAAATAGTACTAGTATGAAAACCAAACAACAATTTAAGAATGTAGAAATACAATATGTATATGATGAATCAGGGCAACAATAGCATAATATAGATAACCGTTTAAACCATAGCAAGCTTATTAAAAGCTATCAATAACATTTATAGGATTTAAGATGAAATCTTTTGTAACCATCTTCACACAAAGCGGGCCCGCCGCCTCAACCAATGTATGCAGGTGGAGGTGTACGTACAATACCCTAACTCTACTCGAGCGGCCCTGCCGCCTCACCCCAATGTATGCAGGCGGATGTATAACCACAGTACCAAGAACCTACACAAAGCGGCTATTCCGCCTCACCCCAATGTATGCGGGTGGAAATGCATCAACGATACCAATACCAACACAAAGCGGCTATGCCGCCTCACCCCAATGTTTGTGGGTGGTGGTGCCACAACAATACCAAAACCATACACAAAGCGGTCGTACCGCGTCACCCCAATATATACAGGTGGAGGTTCAGTTCCACAATACCATAATCCCCACACAAAGCGGTCATGCCGCCTCACCCCAATATATGCGGGTGGAGATGTATCACAATCACAATCTCTACACAACTTGGCATAATAACTTTGGCATAAATCACGACTTTAAATTATAACAAGTGGATACATAATCCATAATTTAGAAAACATCCCCAATTTATAATGCAATAAGATAAGAGCATTTGAAACACAAATTGAACATATATCTTTATCACAAGACTTATCGGAATACTCGATTTGTAATCAACATCTTGGAACTTACAAGGATAATGGGAATTCCAATTCTTAAAGAAGGGTTTAGCCAGCATACCTCACTTGAGCTTCCTTACACTCTAAATGTTCCGAAATTCTTAGAAACTTCAATCTATTTTAAAAATATAACAAATTGAACCAAAATCAGGAAGATGATCATGGTTTTAGCTCATTTGAGCATTTTATCAAACACTAGGTGTGCATAAGGTTTCAAAGTCCTTTTATGGAGAATTCCATCATCCCACAACCCAATATTTACCATGCTTAGTTCAACAATCTTCCTACACCCTTTGATATCACATGCATGTAAAATAAACAACTCTCATGCCCAAAAAGTATCTTGCTAATTACCAATTTTCACATAATTTCGAAATTGAGGGTTAGGGTGTAGAATCTTACCTCTAGGATGAAGACCTAGTGACTTTCCCTTCTTAATATTCCAAAACTTGTGCAAGAATTGAAGAATAATTATTGAAGAACACATTCTCACTCTAGGGTACTCTCTCTCACTCTAAAATGTCATATTATAGCTCAAAAATGGCCCAAAGAGTGTATTTAACGAAACAGGGTTGGGTTTTAAAAACCAAAAAATGGAGCTCCGGAACAGGTTCTACTATTGCATAATCAATATGCGGACCGCATATTGGTCGCATAATTGTTGACCAAAAAAACCAAAATTCTGCCTATGTATGCGGTCTGCATAACTGTTCTGCGGCCGCATAATGAACTGCAGAATAGTTATGCAGTCGTATAGTTGACCGCATAATTGCATCCCAGCTGACCCTCTTCTGCGGCCATTATGCAGCCCGCAGAGTGATTCTGCGGTCGCATTCTAGCTCACTGCGGATCGGACTTTTTGGGTTGAACAATGCACCGGAAAGTAAAGGAAATTTTTTGGCGAAAAAATGCATATCTGCGGTCGCATAATGGACCGCAGATATGCGTTTTTTCGCCAAAAATTTTCCTTTACTTTCCGGTGCGTTGTTCAACCCAAAAAGTCCGATCCGCGGTGAGCTAGAATTTCTATAATACTCAACACGTAAAACCAATTTGGCACCACGAAATATTACTTTCTTTTGCAAAATTTTACGGGGCCTTATAACTTCCATACCTGAATTGCATGAAAGAGATATGCAAGAAGTTCACAAATATTGAGTTCAAGCACGTCCCCGTGATTCAGAACGAGTTCGCCGACGCCCTCACAACCCTATCATCTATGATTCAGCATCCATACAAGACCTACATCGACCCTATCAAGGTAGAGATCAGGGATCAACATGCCTATTGCTTCCATGTAGATGAAGAGCCAGATGGTAAACCATGGTATCTGATAAGTTGGTATTTTACCAACATATCTCATCGTTAATTTTAGATTTTTGATATATTTGATTGAGTAAATTGTGTGTTTAATGTTGTTTACATCTATTTTACAGGTTTTATGTGATTTATAAGTGATTGTGAAGAAATCAAGTGAAAACGAGTCAAAAAGGAGCTAAAATGAACACAGGAACACTGCACAGTAAATTACCCTTCGCGAACGCAAAGGGATAAATGCGAACGCGGAGCTTCAGGAAACAAACCTTCGTGAATGCGAAGTAATGTCCGTGAATGCGAAGCTGGAGGAAACAAACCTTCACGAACGCGAAGGGATGATCGCAAACACGTAAATGAAGGAAACAAACCTTCGCGAACGCGAAGAAGAAATGGGCGGAAAAACTGGGCAGTTCTGAAATTTCACGTTTTTGACCCTATACCATTTAATACACGACCTAGCTTACTGGAAACACATCTTTGGCATCTTTGGCCAATCTCTACACATATTTGACATCTTTTTACTAGAGAACATAAGTTTTGGAGCTAGGGTTCTTGCACACACACTTGGGTCTTGAAGATTTGAAGCTTTTGGTTGAGAATTTCTTACCCATTTATGTTCATTTCCTTGCTTTGTATTGAATATCTAAGTGTGTAGTATTTTTTCCAACACTTGAATATTTTTTATGGGAATATTCATATTTAAAGTGCGGATTAAATATCTTGTTGTGCTTATGTATTGAACGATTTTTATTTATTATGAAGTGAGTTATGGTTTCTTTAATTATTCTTGTTATATAATGTTTCCAAAGGGATTAGCTAACCCTAGGACTCGCCCATTCACTTCGAATTAATTTTGAGAAAGATAATTTGGGGTTGGGAAAGATTAATTAACAAGAACTTGAGGCGTTAACCCTTGCTTTATAGATTCTACCTAGGAATAGGATTGAACTACTTGTAGCCATATTCGGGTGTGCTTAATCTCTTAATTGTTTTAGGGATAGTTCATAGGAAGTCAAGTTAGTCTTCAGAATAAGCTAATATAGAATTATTACCCGAGACTAATTAACATAAGCTCACTCATATTTGTAAAATCGTGAAATACATTAGATCGTTACTTGAGTGTAATTCCCAATGCATCCATGCTTGTAGCCATTGATCATTTTACTTGCTTTCTAGGCTAGTTTACATTTTCACAATTAGTTATAAATAGTTTCTCAAAATCTTTCTAAGTGTGTGGCTTAGCATAATAAGTGATAATTCTCTTACACGCCTAATCGCCTACATATTGTTCTCTGTGGGATTCGACCCCGACTCATAGTTCGGTAAATTATATTGCATGTGACCGTGTCCATTTACTTTTTAGTAGTGGATTTGGACGTCATCAGTAACATGACATCAAGAAATTCCTTGCAACCAGAGAATACCCAGAGGATGCTACTAATGGTCAAAAGCGAGCCCTCAGGAGGCTGGTTAACCACTTTTTCCTCAACGGGGAAGTCCTATACAGGAGGTCCCCAGATTTAGGTTTGTTGAGATGTGTAGATGCTGCCGAGCTAACCAGACTATTAGAGGAAATACATGCAGGAAAGTGCGGACCCAAATGAACAGGTTTACATTAGCAAAGAATATTTTGAGAGCTGGATACTTTTGGATGACTATGGAAAGCGACAGTATCCGCTATGTGCAGAAGTGTCACCAGTGCCAGATTCATGGGGAATTCATCCGGGTTCCACCAAATGAGTTAAATGTAATGAGTTCACCCTGGCCGTTTACTGATTGGACCCATAGAGCCCGCAACATCAAACAAACATTGTTTCATCTTGGTAGCTATCGACTATTTCACCAAATGGGTCAAGGCATCTACTTACAAGGTAGTGGCAAATTTTGTTTGAAACAACATCGTCTGCATATTTGGGATATCATAGTCTATCATCACTGACAATGCCGCTAACCTCAACAACGACCTCATGAGAGAAATCTGCGAGAAGTTTAGAATCATCCACCGCAATTCCATAGCCTACAGACAACAAATGAATGGGTCAGTCGAGGTAGCCAAAGAGAATATCAAGAGAATTATGTGAAAGATAGTTGACAATCACAGACTATGGCACGAGAAACTACCTATCGCTTTACTGGGTTATCAGACTACCATGAGAACATCCACTAGGGAAGCTCCGTACATGTTGGTATATGATACTGAAGTTGTGATACACGCGGAGGTCAAAATACCGTCTTTAAGGGTCATTCAAGATGCAAAATTGGACGACGCAAAGTTGATACGGGTCAGGTAGGAGAAACTCATGCTCATTGACGAGAAAAGAATGGATATAGTATGTCATGGTCAGCTATATCAGAACAGGATGGCCAGTGCATTTAATAAGAAGGTGAAGCCTCATCAGTTCACGCCGGGGCAGTTGGTCTTGGAGAAGATCTTTCACGCCAAAGGAAAGTTCTCACCAAACTGCCGAGGTCCTTACGTTGTTCACCGAGCACTATCGGGTGGAGCTCTAATCTTGGCAGAAATTAATGGAAGAGTCAACACGAAGCCTATCAACTCGTATGCAATTAAGAGATACTATGTATGAAGACAAATAGAGCTAGGTTTTTTATGTAACAGAACTACGTTCAACCTTACTTCCCACGGAGGGATACGTAGGCAACCCACATAGGGTTCAGTTTCTCTCCCACCTTCTCTCTTGTAATAGAAAAACCAAATATCACTTTTTTACGTTTCTCAGAAACTATGCCGACTTGATTTCCTCAGCAAGGAATACGTAGGCAATTCTCATCAGATTCAGTCGTCTTTTGTAATTGAACTACATTCTGGATTGATTCCATTTGGATACATAGGCAGTCTGAGTTAGACTCGGCCATTCTCGGCCATTCTTTATTCGTAATATCATCATCTTGCATCTACTGTAATCAAACTATGCCTTGAACTGATTCCATTTGGATACATAGGCTGCCTGAGTCAGGCTCAGTGATCTTCATCCCATTTTATCATAATCCACGAACTACGTTCAGACATGATTCCATTTTGGATACGTATGCAACCTGAAAGTGTTCGGTCATTACCATAGGAAAAGCCTTGTAATGCATTAGTTCAAATTAGGACACAGTCACGACAGCGAGCAACCGCGTTGTCAGAAGCATCACCGAAGATCGACATCAACAGGATAAAGTTTTCAAGCGGATATGCTCACGTGTGGATAACCTTTCATAACATGTCATAATCTGGAACGTCGACATTTGCCTTAAAAACAAACTATTTTCAAAATGTTTTCTAAAGACAATATATATATATATATATATATATATATATATATATATATACCGTAATCTACTCCATCTACCAGACTTCGCAACTTAATCATGTCAAAGGCCGGGGCAAACCAATACTGTGGTCGACACAAACTAACTCCCCCTCTCCCCTCCCCCCGCACTAAGAAATTTTCTTTAGGTGCATGGTCAACATGGAGTAAGGAAGCACTAGGACCACACTAGGGCAAATGACGGAGCTGCCACATTCCTAAAATTACCTCTCTTCCTCTTTACTTGATTTTTTCTAGTACAACAAAAGTTAACCTTTGAATCCTCTGCAGGTACATCGGAATCAGACAACTGAAACAGAAAAACTTGTACATATCGATTCGCCTGCTCAATCGATCGGAGCGCCCTGTACAAATCAAATGTCGGCTTCACCAATCGGAGCTTTGTATATAGCAAACCGCAAAAATTCACCAATAGAGCAATTAGCATCACCGCTCCGTTGTAACGGGTGCCAGAATAGACAGTCGCAAACCTAGTCACTGATGTTCTACCAATCGATGGCCGCAACTTAGTTTCGTAGTCAAGAGTATCTCTTGGGCATGCTTTTATTTAATTTACTATTACTTTGAATGTCTTAACGTTTTTCTCATACAGCTTCAGACATGATTACGGTTTAGTCAATCACTCCCATGCAGAGATTACTTTAAATTTCAGTGCAAAGCTCTCCCAACAAGCAGGGACGAACTTTACAAATCAAGCTCTCCTGGCAAGCGGAGAAGCACGCTACCAATCAGGCTCTTCCAACAAGCGGAGACAATTTTCAAATGCTCCGATAGCTGCGGAACGGTACACATCCTGACTAACAAATCGAGTCAAGATCACGTATCCAATCATCCCAACCCCAAATAACGACTCGCCGACAACCAAGCATCATTATTCCTGCATCATTTACATCGCATCTTAATATATTTTGCATTATAATATATTGGTATGCGTGTATTTCATTTGTTTTATAGGAGCAAATACCACAGCGTAGAACTTTTCTTAGTAGCAGACCAAACCACAACGCTTTGGGGATAGCTAACCCATTAGCGGGCCTAAAATCCAAGTTCAAGACGATCGGTGAAACTCAAATTTTCAAATCCTTTAAAATCAAGCCGCAAAATTCAAGCTATCATAAGTGTCAAATCTTCCGTCTCGCTATATCGTCATAATACGATACTAGGGCAATTCTTACGAGTACCGCTTCCCAAAAATCTTCACTCCAGAACTGCATGAGTCCCGATCCTCGTTAAGTCCGATGTATGTAAGCATTTCAAAGCCAGAATTCGGCCCCAATATATCCAAAAGTTTTCCCAAAAATCTTCCTAGATTCTTCCTTAACTCAATCCTGCAATTCCTAATCTTCATGCCACTCCTGCAATACATGCCTAAAGTCGGGACAAAATTGGCTTTGGTTTAATTTCTTTGCCCGAAAACTCTTTCATCGTCTTCGGTCAAAGAGGGGCAGCTGTTGACGGCCAATTTTGACCCTCCCTTTTTATATTAGTTTATTTATACTTATTAATTTACAATAAATATTTTAAAAGTGTTTTCTAGTAATAAATACTTATTTTTTACAAATTAATTAAGAATTAGTTTGTAAAATTAGTCGCGTAGTATTAGCATTTTGTAATTACAAATATATTTACTATTTTTAGATTATTAAAATAATTCTTATATATGCATTACATAGGTTCTATAATTAACGTAATGAATTACTCTTTATTTTTTAGTTAATTAGACTATTATGAGTGTTGCAATTTAGGAAAACAAAGTGTTTTAAAAATAGTTAATTGAAATAACTAGAAGTATATACAATAATTAAAATTTTTACCACATTCATTGAAAATTGTTAAGTTTATTTAAATTAAATTCAAAAAAGGATTAAAAGATAAAGGCTACAATTGCAATTCTCAAATCAATGACAAAGTGGCCATTCCTTAAATTATTTCTGGCCTAATTAGCAAGCCCAGTCCTAAATATACCCAACCCAAACACTCCTCTCTTTCCACTATGGCGATCTGTGCCATTTCTTTTGCACCAATCGCAACGTGCCATATCACCCTCCTTCTCCACTCACAGAACAAACACACCCACATCAACGCCGTTGGTTCATCTAATCAATGGTTCACATTTAATCTCTAATTTTCTATTAATTTTAAACACCCACCCCAAAGAATATCATCCTCACCGTCCAAAACCCCATCATCTAACGGATACCAAAATTTCCCCCTGAAATCCTAATTAACCAAATTATCAAGACCGTTGATCTCAAAGATCAATTGTCCAGGTTCTATCTCCTACCATTTAACCTAGAGACCAACTCCCATTACCCAAAAACCCTAATCATTTCTCACCCAGCTCTGCCGCATTCATTTCCTTTTTCTCTCTCTTTTCTTTCATCCCTTGAAACCCATCAATCAGGAAAATGTTGCAAGAATTGGTGCAAGGTCACAAGACCTTCACCAAATCGTCCCTCCCTGCTTCTCCAAAACCGAATCCGACTAATTTTCCCTTTTTGCTCTTCAAATCTGATAGATTAGACGCAACTAGTAAGGTTGAAACCCCATTCTTTCGTTCTTTCAAATCAAACATACAGATTCGTCTCCTTTGTCCCTAGGAGATGAAGCCAGTGAGTCCAGTTTCCATTCTCGTCGATTGAATTCAAAACAACAAATTTGAAACCCTAGACCTAAATGATGAAATTTTATTTCATCTAGTTTCTCCACTTATCCTTCCAAATCGGAGCATGCATGTGCATGTTTCAGATCTTGATCATGAATATTCTGTGCCCAGAGGTCAAACGTAGTGACCTCTGGGTTTTTGGGCTTTGTCCGATGGGTTTTCCTTCAATGATCAATTGTTCTCCACTCAGGTAAAAACTATCACTGATTCCCCTCTATCTCTGAGATGTTTTACTCGATTTTCCTATCATCATCGATCTTTTGTCACTTTCCACTACTATTTTGAATATGTGAAACCCTAGAGCATTAATGGCACTTTAAAAGAGGCCTTTAATGTTCTCATCTAACACATGGACTAACGCTGAAAAATAGCTATAGAATCATCTAAGAGCAATTCTGAGATAAAAACCTAGGGTTCCTTACTGTTTTCCTTTTCATTTTCTGAGTACTATCGATGCTTAGATCATGACGCTTTTGGGCTCTTAAGAAACTAAGAGAGATCCTCATTTGGTTGTCTTCCCTCGAAAAGATCAGTATATTCCTAACTTCTCTCTTTAATCATCTTATCTGAACATTATGAATATGATGGTTGTCTTCTGTGAACTATAGTTACTTATCATGCTTGTAACTAATATGGGAATGTTTATGATAGTATACTGTCTACTTGTGATCACTTGTAATGCCTCTTGAGTCTTTAATTAATGATTGATCAAGTTATTATGCGATTCCTGATGATTTTCATTTACGAGTTCAAATAGTCTACATGTTTATGATGTAATGTGCCTTGAATGACTGCTCATGTTTACCTGAACTTCATAGTCTTTCATTGATGATTCTACTGTGATTTGCACCTCTGCCTATTGTTTTCCCTGTGTTCTGTTGGTCTTATGATCGAGTTTATGATTTAATAATCCTAACTGAGATAAATTTGAAAGTTTAAATGATTTCTAAGTGTTAAAATCTAAGTGTTTAAATGATTTCCTTCTCTATGCTTGTATCCACTAACTCTGAAGACAACTTCTGGGCTATCACTATGGTATTCATATGATTATACCTAATTGTTGGTTGCATTTGCATGGAATAATCTTGTTTAAGTTAAGCTGTCTTCTTTTCATTAACATCAATAGTTCTACTGTTCATATTCTTCTTGGATTAAGCTATCCTCTTTTCATAAAATTTAAGTCATGATCATGTTTGTTATAGCTGACTGGTAGTTGTTGTTAAGTTGAATTTTGCTGTCTCATGTATAGATGTAACCCTCAGCTGTATGTTCAAGTCAAAACCTATTTAGGTGTAGTGTTTTCTTGTCTTTAATCTCTTTTGTGATACTGCTGACCCTGTGAAGCTCATATTTAGTTATAATTTAGTTATCTCCCATAAAAGGAGGACCTAATCATTCTAGTCATAAGTCAAGTGATAATTTTTAAAGCTGAGTATGATTACTTCACATTTAGATACTAATACAGAGTATATATCTGAGTTGAACTTGTCTTGGTATAACATTCTCTTTATATGTAACGCAACTCCCTTCATGACATGTTTAACTTAATTTTGTAACATGTAAAGCTCCCCTGCTTGCATAAGATTACAACATCACTTGACGTGTTTATGTATAACTGACTTAATATTGTACGTTCCCCTGTTTGGCTTCCTGATCCCCATGCTTTGTTTTGAACTACCCTTAGTCCTCTCCCTATTGTTAATTTGAAATTGAATCTAATCCTTAAACCTTGTGAGAAGTCCTTGTCTGATACTGCCTAAGCATAATGGTTTGTTTAAGATTAATGTTGTTATGAGAAGGATTCTATCAAAACATCTTTAAGAATTCCATGTTGAATCTATAACCTATGATCCTACTAAGAACCCTGATCATGTTTCTACTACTTATGATAATGCCTGAGAAGCTGTTTGGTATGATTGTTTGTTTGACCCCTCATTGATGCTTTTCAAGAAACCCAAGTAGTATGGCCAGTCTATGCATGTGCTAAGGGTCGTACTTAAGATAATCAACTCACAATTAGGCAGGAACATCTGTATTGCTGTCTATATGAATTCTGTATTCCCTACCTTCACTTTGAATGTACTTCGCTAGTGTTAGACATTTAACAGTATGTCATAATGTTCTTGTTTCTCTCATGTATGTACTCGAAATATGACCTTTAGGTTTACCGGATATGTGCATTGTTCATTTGGTATCAAATATAGTCTGTGCCCTATGTTATTCTGTTAGAAAGGAGAATATACTTTTGTGGAATGGGATATTATAGCATTTAGTTTACATTGAAAGGGCCTCATTGGCACTTAAACCCATAGGGATAAATAAGTCGTTAGTGGCTAAGGGTGAGTTTAACTCTAGATTGGGCTGCTCTCCCCGACGCAAGCATTGCCCTGGGCTTTGAGTCCCTTGGGAACTTTTACGTACCGGGGGATTCAAAGGGGGCATTAACCTTGAGTAGAACTCCATCCTTAGCACTTAATTCATTGACACTTTTGGTTCCTTAGGGGTTTAATGTTTAATGACAATGAAAGGTTTTCAATATAAATTATTTGCCATGTATAAGTACCACATTAGTATAATTTCTCATAGCATAAGACTATTGATGTTTTAATATATATTTGATTCCAGTTGTATATTTATATATGTTTCATACATGGTGAAATATGCTGAATATATGGAGCATGTGTCTAATCATTTTTCCCTTTCTTTTGGACATGTACACCTATTTGGGCCGATTGTGTTCCTAAGGAACTCAAGCCCAATCCCAGCCTTGTTGTATTTCTATTTGGAGAGTCCAACATCAGCCGTAGCCGCATCTCTTTATTGCTGGGTGCCTTCTTGAGGCCCAATTATCAGAGTCCAGTCCTCTGTTACTCAATTCTTTTGTTATTATTTATTGCTTCCTTAATCTAGTTTACTGCTTCATTACTTTTATCTACTGCTTTATTTTGCGTTGTCGTATTTTTTTCATGTATCTAACACTCATATATTATATCACATAGTTTATCTTCATGCTTTAATATCATATGAAACATAGGCAAGCTTTAAATAATATAGGATTTAAAAGGAATTAGTTAGTAGTTAATCCTCATTTCGCTAATTATAATTTACTCATATCATTACTATGTTTTCACTCACTTTCCTTTTTCTTAAAAGCTTTCTGAAGCCCAGAACTTATTAAAAATAGAGGCCCATTTTCAAAAGAAAATCAGAACTGAATCGCAAGCTCTACTATCACGAGGCAAATTAGAATTTCGCAAAAAATGAGGAACTGTCGCCTTAAAGATTTCTTTTAACAAAACGATCTTCCTTTAAATATTCAAATAACGGTATATATTAGGCCCACTGTTACAAACATCCTTTAGAATTACATGAACACCTATCCCCTAAATCAACTGTTTCCATAACTTAACCTCCTTTAACAGATTTATAAAATATAGACCATCTACATACATATTTCCAAAACCCTTTCAACATATCTTTAAACTCATTTGTAAATTCACAACCCTATTTAGTCTCACATCCCTTTTATACTCTTCCTTAGGTATACAATTAATGGTACTCTTTAATAGTAATTAAGCATAGTACAAATAACTGATCCATTAAAAATTAGTCTAAGTCCCATGGAGCTACCTCAGGTAGATTTTAAGGGGTGCCTAACACCTTCCCCTTAGAAGAACAAGAATCCTTACCCATCATCTCACTGGTTAGCAGACCAATAAAAATATAACTTAGTAATTAAATAGGTACCCTAATATACCTTTAAATATTAGGTGGCGACTCTATTTTATCAACAACAGAGAAATCATAAGTTGAATCTTGTTTTGACTAGTGCAAAATAGGGTGCAACAACTACAACCCCTTGGTTGGTGTTGCCCAAAGGTTTGGGGTCTTACACTGTGTATTGTGATACATTGAATATTGGACTTGGCACGATATTAATGCAGGATGGTAGGGTGATTGTCTATTTGTCTCTTCAATTAATGGTCCATGAGAAAAACTACCCTGTGCATGATTTGGAGTTAGCAACCATTGTTCACGCGCTCATGATTTGGAGGCACTATTTATACGGCATGCCATGTGAGGTCTATATGGACCATCGGAGACTCCAACATCTATTAGGCAGAAGGATCTTAATTTGAGGCAGTAGAGATGGTTAGAGTTATTGAAAGACTATGATATCACCATATTATATTATCCATGGAAGCCTAATATTGTGGCCGATTCCTTGAGTAGGAAGGCGAGAGCATGGGCAGTTTGGCATTTATATTGGCAGTAGAGGCCATTAGCCATGGATGTTCAGGATTTGGCTAACAAGTTCATTATATTGGATGTTTCGGAGCCTAACAGAGTTCTTTCTTGTGTTGTGGCATAGTCATCATTGTTATAGTGCATCAAGTATCGCCCGTTTGATGATCCTCACTTGTTGGTACTGAAAAACACGGTGCAGCGGGGTGGTGCTAAGAAGGTCGTGATTGGAGATGATGGTTTATACGGATTTAAGGCCGAATTTGTGTTCCAAATATTGATGGGTTGAGAGAATTGATCCATGATGAGGCTCATAGTAAATAGTATTCCATTCACCCAGGTGGCACAAAGATGTATCGTGACTTGAAGCAACATTATTGGTGGTGGAAGATGAAGAAAGATATTGTTGGACATGTCTCTCGATGTTTGAATTGTCAACATGTGGAGTATGAGCATTAGAAACCCGGTGGTTTGACTAAGAAGTTAGCAATATCAGAGTGGAAGTGGGAGAGCATCACTTAGGACTTTGTGGTAGGCTTACCACAGACCTTGAGGAAATATGATGCTTTTTGGGTTATTATAGATAGGTTGACCAAGTTCGCTTATTTCATTCCGATGATGATATCTTACTCTTCAAAGCGGTTGGCTCAAATTTACATCAGGGAAATTATTCGCCTGCACGGTGTTCCCATTTCTATCATTTTAGAACGTGGCACACAATTCACTTCACACTTTTGGAGAGCTATGCAGCATATGTTAGGCACGCATGTTGAGTTGAGTACTGCATTCCACCCATAGAAGGACGGGGAGTCCGAGCGAACCATTCAAATTTTGGAGGATACATTGAGGGAATGCTCTATTGATTTTGAGTGTTAGTGGTACCTGTTCTACCTTTAGCATAGTTTTCCTACAACAACAACTATTAGTCGAGTATCCATATGGATCTATATGATGCCTTATATGGGAGGCGATGTCATTTTCCAGTTGGTTGGTATGATCCCGGCGAGGCTAGATTGTTGGGCATAGATTTGGTTCACGATGCTTTGGAGAAGGTGAAATTGATTTAGGAGCAACTTCGTACAATACAGTCCAGGCAAAAGAATTATGCTTATAGGAAGGTTAGTGATATGTCTTACATGGAAGGTGAGAAGGTTCTTCTCCGACTTTCGCCTGTAAAGGGCGCAATGCGATTTGGGAAGAAGGGCAAGTTGAGACCGAGGTTTATTGTCCCATTTGATATCTTGGAGAGAGTATGGAAGGTCTCTTATAGGCTTGCATTGCCTCTTAGCCTAGTAGGGGTACATCTGGTATTTCACATTTTCATGCTTCGGAAGTACCATAAGGATATGTCACATGTTTTATACTTCAACACGGTGTATCTTGATGAGAACTTGATCTATAAGGAATATCCAGTGGCTACTCTAAACCGGCAGGTTCAAAAGTTGAGATCTAAAGATATTCCTTCTGTGAAGGTGCGTTTGAGGGTTCAGTCGATTGAGGAAAGTAGTTGGAAGTCCGATTCTGACATGAGTAGTAGATACCCATATCGCTTTACCAGTCCAAGTACATTTCTATGTCCATTCGAGGACGAACGTTTCTTTTAGAGGTAGAGAATGTGACGACCCGATAGGTAGCTTTGAGTACTAGCTTCCCTTTTTCGTGTTTTGTGACATTCCATAGTTTTATTTGATGAATTATAACTTGCATGGATGGTCCGTTTTGATTTCTTGAAATTTTAAATGCAAATATTTAAAGAAAATGCAATTTTTGACTTAGGAAGTGGCTAGAGTTGACCGTGGTCGACATTTTTGGTAAACAATCTCGGATCTGTATTTTGACAATTCCGATAGGTTTGTATGATAATTTTGGACTTGTACGCATGTTTGGTTGGGGTCCCGGGTGACCCGAGGCTATTTTGGCACCTTATGTGTGGAAAGTTGGAAATTTGAGTTTGAACTTTGAAAATCTTGAGTTTTGGTGAGCGATTCTTGATTTTAGATGTTATTTTTATGATTTGAGCTTGCAAGCAAGTTTGTACGATATTAATATACTTGTGTGAATTTTCGGATTAGAGTCCGAGGAGCTCGGGTGAGTTTCTGATAGGTTGCAGACCTTTTGCATAGCTGTTGTGTTTGTTGGACTGCAGAACTTGCATTTGCGAGATCATGCTCGCATTTGTGATAATGGAGGGGGCTGGGCATCTTCGCATTTGCGAAGCTATGTTCGCTTTTATGAGTGGGTTGATCTTTTCCATTGCGATGGTTTTGTCGCATTTGCGACTCTGGGGAGTAGGGGACTGCTTCGCATTTACGAAGCACTTTTTGCATTTGTGATGGTCCCAGCATTAGCTTTTGCGACATCTAGGGGGCTCATACACTGATCGGATTTGTGATTAGTGGTTCGTTTTTGCGAACACCTGAAACTGGGTAAAAGATTGGAATTTTGGGACTTAAATCATTTTACACTATTTTCACGACCTAAACTCATAGAAGCGATTTTTGGAGAGCAATTTCTTTCCAACATCATAGGTTAGCCATCCTTACTTGTTTTTGTTCAATTTTTATTATTTTATCATGAATTTCATTATCAAATCTAAGATTCATAGAGTCAAAATTGGGGGATTTGGTAGAAACTAGGTATTTGTTGAAATTACAATTTAGACCTCAAATTGAGATTGGATGCCGAAATAAATCACATATTTGAACTCAGGAATGAATGGGTAATTGGGATTTAGTCTTAATTTTGAATTTCGACCACGCGGGCGGAGGTTGAACTTTTGTTGACTTTTCCAATTATGTTAAAGATCGAACCTTTTTCGTATGAGGGTAGTTTCTAAAGCTTGTTTTGACTCATTTGAACTATAATTGATTAGATTCTGGGTGGTTTGGAGGCTTGTTCTAAAGGGAAAGCCGTATAGAGTTGTTAATCTTGTTCCGGAAAGATGTAAGTGTCATGGTTAACCTTCATTTGAGGGAATTAGGACATGATTGGTCTATTTTCTATGTGATCTATGAGTGTGAAAAGCGTATATGCAAGGTGGCGACATTTGTGATGGTCCCAGCATTCGCATTTGCGACATCTAAGGGGCTCATACAATGATCGGATTTGTGATTAGTGGTTCATTTTTGCGAACACCTGCAGCTGGGTAAAGGGTTGGAATTTTGGGACTTAGATCATTTTACACTATTTTCACGACCTACACTCATAGAAGCGATTTTTGGAGAGCAATTTCTTTCCAACATCATAGGTTAGCCATCCTTAGTTGTTTTTGTTCAATTTCTATTATTTTATCATGAATTTCATTATCAAATCTAAGATTCATAGAGTCAAAATTGGGGGTTTTTGGTAGAAACTAGGTATTTGTTGAAATTGCAATTTAGACCTCAAATTGAGATTGGATGCCGAAATAAATCACATATTTGAACTCAGGAATGAATGGGTAATCGGGATTTAGTCTTAATTTTGAATTTCGACCACGTGGGCGGAGGTTGAACTTTTGTTGACTTTTCCAATTATGTTAAAGATCGAACCTTTTTCGTATGAGGGTAGTTTCTAAAGCTTGTTTTGACTCGTTTGAACTATAATTGATTAGATTCTGGGTGGTTTGGAGGCTTGTTCTAAAGGGAAAGCCGTATAGAGTTGTTAATCTTGTTCCGGAAAGATGTAAGTGTCATGGTTAACCTTCATTTGAGGGAATTAGGACATGATTGGTCAATTTTCTATGTGATCTATGAGTGTGAAAGGCGTATATGCAAGGTGGCGACATTTGTGATGGTCCCAGCATTCGCATTTGCGACATCTAGGGGGCTCATACAATGATCGGATTTGTGATTAGTGGTTCATTTTTGCGAACACCTGCAGCTGGGTAAAGGGTTGGAATTTTGGGACTTAGATCATTTTACACTATTTTCACGACCTACACTCATAGAAGCGATTTTTGGAGAGCAATTTCTTTCCAACATCATAGGTTAGCCATCCTTAGTTGTTTTTGTTCAATTTCTATTATTTTATCATGAATTTCATTATCAAATCTAAGATTCATAGAGTCAAAATTGGGGGGTTTTGGTAGAAACTAGGTATTTGTTGAAATTGCAATTTAGACCTCAAATTGAGATTGGATGTCGAAATAAATCACATATTTGAACTCAGGAATGAATGGGTAATCGGGATTTAGTCTTAATTTTGAATTTCGACCACGTGGGCGGAGGTTGAACTTTTGTTGACTTTTCCAATTATGTTAAAGATCGAACCTTTTTCGTATGAGGGTAGTTTCTAAAGCTTGTTTTGACTCGTTTGAACTATTATTCATTAGATTCGGGGTGGTTTGGAGGCTTGTTCTAAAGGGAAAGCTGTATAGAGTTGTTGATCTTGTTCCGGAAAGATGTAAGTGTCATGGTTAACCTTCATTTGAGGGAATTAGGACATGATTGGTCTATTTTCTATGTGACCTATGTGTGTGAATGGCGTATATGCAAGGTGGCGAGTGTATATGCAGTGTCATGGGTTTAAGCATGCGAGGTGTATTACTTTATTTTATGTCTTTAATTGTACCATGTCTTTGCTTATTTCATGTTTCTACTTGTTAGGTGCTCATACTTAATATATGTATCTTCACTTGTTACATGTCTGCAATTGTTACATGTTCTAGCTTATTTCATACTTTTAGTTATTGTACGCCTTTGTTTGTTACGAGCTCTTACATGTTATTAGATAGATGTTTTTACCTATCTCATGTCTTTTCTTGCCTTATTGCCTTTACTTTCTTCCCATTTCACTCTGCTATGTTATATCATATTGCCTAGAGAATTATGCATTTTAGTTCCCTTTTACGTTATGTTGGGAGATTCGCCGTATTTGGTTGTTACTGATATATAAGATCGGGTTGCGCATCACAATAGTATTATTATATATATTTGATTTGGTTGTGCGCCTCAATAGTATTGTTATATATATCGTATTAGGTTGCACTCCGCAAAATTATTGTTATATATATTGGATCGGGTTGCGCTCATCAACAGTATTATTATCTATGTATTGGATGGGGTTGCACATCACAATAGTATTGCTATATATATTGGATCGAGTTGTGCGCCGCAATGGTGTTGTTATTGATATATGGGATTAGGTTGCACGCCGCAAAGGAAAGGATATTATGTAATGATTATTGGTTGTTATGCTCTAGTACCATGTTGTGTTATGAGGTGATGTTATTTTGGGGCCCTTTGTTGTCTACTTATTTATTCTGTTTGTTATGTGGTTATCTATTTCTCTGTATTGTTATTACTTTTCTGCTTATTACTCGTACATGTTTACAGTGAGTGTCTTGTCATAGCCTCGTCACTACCTCGTCTAGGTCAGGCTCGATACTTACTAAGTATATGGGGTCGGTTGTACTCATACTACACTTCTGCACTTCTTGTGCAGATCCCGATGTTGGTCCTAATGGCGTTTAGAGGTGATTCCTTGGACCATTTTCCAAGAAACATGAGGTAGTGCTGTTTGGCGTTCGCAGATCCGAGAGTCCCCTTCCTATCTTTATCTATTGCTTAATTGTACCAGGCAATATTATTTTCCATTTCAGACTTGTATTTAGTGTTATTAGTGGTTTATGTACTTGGAAAGGAGGGAAAGTTGAGCCATCGAACTATAAGTTGGAAAGGAGGGAAAGTTGAGCCTCTAAGAATAACCTTCTCATCGTCCATGAAAGCCACATTACGAACCTTCCTATCAACATTACTCTTCTGCCTGGACTGCACTGTACGAAGTTGCTCCTAAATCAACTTCACATTCTCTAAAGAATCACATACCAAATATGTACCTAAAAATCTAGTCTCACCAGGCTCACCCTAACCAAATAGAGAATGGCACTGACTCCCATATAAGGCCTCATATGGAGCCAACTGAATGCTATATTGGTAGCTATTGTTTTATGAAAACTCTGCTAATGATAGATAGTGATCCCACTGACATCTAAAATTAATGACACAGGCTCTCAGCATATCCGCAAGGATCTGAATGGTCCGCTCAGACTTACCGTCCGTCTATGAGTGAAATGCAGTGCTAAGCTCCTCTTGCATGCCCAGATCTTGCTGAACAACTCTCCAAAAGTGCGATGTGAACTGCGTACTCTGATCTGATATGATAGAAACAAGCACACTATGCAAATGGACAATCTCTCTAATGTAGATCTGAGCCAACTTCTTCGAAGTGTAAGAAGTAACGACCAGAGTGAAATGCGCAAACTTGGTCAGTCTATCCATAATGACCCAAATGGCATCAATGTTTCTCAAGTTCTATGGCAATCCTACCACGAAGTCCATAGTAATGCATTCCCACTTCCACTTCGGTATCTCCATCTTCTAAAGTAGACCACCTAGTCGCTTATGCTCATTCTTAACATGCTTACAATTCGAGCACCGTAAAACATGCCCAACTATGTCTTCCATCATCCTCCGCTAACAATAATGCTGCTTCATATAATGATACATCTTTATAGCACATGTATGGATAGAATACCTCGAATTGTTGGTCTCCTCAAGGATCCAATCCCTTTAACCATCCACATTAGGAACACAAATCCGACCCTGAAGTCGTAACACACCATCATCGCCAATGACCAAATCCTTAGCACCATTTCTCAACATCATGTCCTTAACGAAACGAAAATAGGAATCATCATACTGATTAGCCTTAATGCACTCAAATAAGGATGACTGCAACAACACAAGCAAGCATTTTGTTCGACTAAAAAAATATCCAATCTCACAAATCTGTTGGCAAAAACCTGAGCATCCATAGAAAAAGGTCTCTCCGCAGCTGGATATATGCCAAACTCCCATAATCTTGGCATTCCTACTCAAAGCATCCGCTACCACATTCGCCTTACCCAGATAGTACAAGATAGTGATGCCATAATACTTTAACAACTCCAACCACCTCCGCTGCCTTAAATTCAAATCCTTTTGCATGAATAAGTGTTGAAGACTTCTATGATTAGGGTAAACCTCACATGAACACTGTATGCATAATGACTCCAAATCTTAAGTGCATGCATAATAGCTGCTAACTCGAAATGATGAACCGAATAATATTTCTCATGGGGTTTTAACTGCCGTGATGCATAAGCGATCATCCTACCATCCTGCATCAAAATTGCACCAAGCCCAATGCGTGAAATATTTATGGCCCTGAACCTGTAGGAAACGTCAACACTAGAGTTGTAGTCAAAGTAATCTTGAGTTTCTGGAAGCTCTCTTCATACTCATAAGTCTATCTAAAAGAAATGTTTTTCCGAGTCAACTTGGTCAATGAAACTGCCATAGATGAGAATCCTTCCACAATGCGACGATAATAACCAGCCAAATCCAAAACATTCTTGATCCTTATAGCTGTAGAAGGTCTAGGAGAAATCTAAAATGCTTAATCTTCTTCGGATCCACTTTGATCCGATCAATAGACACTATGTGGCCCAAGAATTCCATCGAATCCAACCAAAACTCACACTTGGAGAACTTTGCATATAACTTCCTTTTCCTCAAAATCTAAAGTACAATCCTCAAATGATGCTCGTTCTCCTCCCTGCTATGGGAATACACCAAGATATAAATAATGAATAAGATGCTAAAAGAATCCAAATTTGGCTGGAACATAGTTTTCATCAAATGCATGAAAGCTTCTGGAGCATTAGTAAACCCAAAATGCATCACCAATACTCATAATTCCCTTAACAAGTTTTGAAAGCCGTCTTAGGGATGCCTGGAGCCCTAATCTTCAACTGGTTGTACCCTGATCTCAAATCAATCTTTGAGAATACCCTGGCACCCTGAAGCTGATCAAGCAAATCGTCAATAAAAGGCAGTGGATACTTGTTTTTGATAGAGACCTTGTTCAAATGACTGAGCAATGCACATCCTCATAGATCCATATTGTTTCTTCATAAACAACATCGGCATACCGCAAGGCGATATACTAGGCCTGATGAAACCACTTTTCTAACAAATACCGTAGCTGGTTCTTCGACTTTTTCAACTCAGCTGGAGCCATGCAATATGGTGGAATAGATATGGGCTGAGTACCCAGCACCAAATCCATGCCAAAATCAGTATTTCTATCGGGTGGCATGTTCGGTAGGTCTACAACAAACATATACGAAAACTCTCTCACTACTGGGATTGAATAAATAGTGAGAGGATCAACACTAGTATCTTTAACAAAAGCTAAATATGCCATACACCCTTTCTCAACCATCCACCGAGCCTTTAAAAATGAAATTTCACTACTAGGACTATGACCAAGAGAACCCTCCATTATGACCTTGATAATCTCGGCATAGCCAATGTCAGAGTCTTAGCGTGACAATCAAGAATAGCCAATCCATACCCAAAATTACATCAAAGTCTACCATGCTCAGCAACAGAAGATCAACCCTAGTCTCAAAACCCCCAATAGTAACCACACAAGACCGATATACACAATCCACCATGTTAGAATAATCAACATGTGTAAATACATGAACATGAATATCAAGAGAAACCACAAGGCGCACCCAAATAAGGAGAAAATATGATGAAATATATGAATAAGTATACCTGATCAAACAATATCGAAGGACCTCCAGGTAGATCAAAACCATACCTTTGATCACTATATATGAGGCCACCACCTCCGGTCTACCTGGAAAAGCATAGCGATGAGATGGACCACAATTGGTCTGTCTACTACAAACCTGCCCCCCTGATCTGGGACGTCCTCTGGGTGCCTAACCTCCTCCTCTAGCTGGCTGGGTCGAGGATGATGCAATCAGTGCGAGAACAACATACTGATAAATTTTTAGAGATGCGCCTCTAGTAAGACTAGGAAAATAGCTCCTCAGTTGGCCCAAATCTCCACACTCATAACAACCTCTAGTTGATGCAGGTTGTGGAACCTGAATCTGCCCTTGATATCCCAAATAATTGTTGGAGGAACTCTAAACAGAAGAATCATGGTATGAACTCACTGGGAGAGCACCAAAGGATGATAGAACTGGAGTGATGAATGATGGTTGAGACACTGAATCCCTAGCTACCTACTTCGCAAAATAAGGTGGCCCACTATTATGGCCCCTACTAAACCGAATCCTACATCCATATGAGGTACCACTGAAACCGTCAGAACAAAGAGGCCTCTTGTCCCTCATCATAGCCTCTCTCCCCTGACTACGAATATGATCGATCTTCTGGGCTATCTCCAAGGCTCGGTGAAATGTAGTCCTAATCTCTAACTCTCACAATTCTGATACCATTAGTCAACCCCTCAATGAATCGCCTCACCTTATCTGTCTCGGTGTGAATCAAGAGTGCAACATGATGAGACAACTTTGTGAATCTCATCTCATACCCAGTCACAGTCATGCAATTCTGCTGAAGGTGCTCAAACTGACCTATCAAATCATCCTTCCTGGTGTGGGATGTACCTCTCTAGAAATAAGTGTGAGACCTGAGTCTAAGTAAGAGGAGATGAACCTACTGCCCTACCCAGTTCATAAGTATACCCCCATCTCCTAGCAGCCCCTCTCAGCTAAAATGTAGTCAAGTCCAACCCCATTAGACTCTAGCAAGCCCCTATTGCAAATCATCTGATGCCATCTACCTAAAAGGTCCTAAGCATCATCTAAATCGTCACCATCAAAATAAGGACGATGTAACTTTTGAAACTGCTCAAGCTTCTTCTGCTCCTCATCAGTCATAGCAGGCTCAACAACGTGTCTAGCTACCATAATAGGTTGCTCACCAGTCACTGGAAATGCTCTCGGCATCTGAACCACCACCTCTACTTGCACTAAAGTACGAGTGATAGGGGTCGAGGCTCCCTATCTAGCCTAAGATATGGCTGGGGCCACCGGGACTACTCTAGCCTAAGTCAAGGCATTAATAAAGCTGGACATCTTGGCCATATCCTCCTGGAACACCCATGATTTGATCCTTCACCTAATCTGTAAGTGGGTTTTCTAATACTTCTCTAGCGCGGCCATGGGTTATAGTAGCTTCTCTACCTGTAGCTACGACTAGGCAACCCCTGGCCCTACCTGTTCCCAGCTACAACCGGTGGTAATTCCTTGCCCTCACCTGTTGTTGCTTCTGAAGCGCGAGTTCTCACCATCTATGAGATAGAAGAAGGGAAAGATTCAGATTCATAAAATAAACAACATGACAAGGAATCAAGAAAGGGAAGTTTTCTAAAGCCCTATAGCCTTTCGCAAATAGATACTGACATCTCTGTACCGATTTAAAAGATTCTACTTGGCTTGCTCGCGACTTGTGAGACCCTTAGAACCTAGATCTCTAATACCAACTTGACATGATCCAAATTATCACCAAAGGTCATGATTGTGCCTAACTTGCTTACTAGTAAAGACGACACCCAATAACAATAACAGAAGCCAGTTTATTAAGTCACTTAATAGAAAATGATATAAATATGAAAGTGGAAATAGCCCAACAATAGTATCAATATATAATATCTAAGATTGGTCTACACATGACCACAATTGTCTAGCAATGCCCAAAACCCATAACAACATCACGAGCATCTAATAATGAGAGTGAATGGTGTATATAAAATAACAACACCTATATGAAAGAAACAAAGGACATAAATAGATAAACAAGAGATGGGGATTCCATGTATTGCAGAGTGAACAATAGGGCATTTAACCACACAGTCTCTAGTGTAAGCTCCTAGGTAGCTATATGGATGCGAATGGTACCAATCTTAAAATCTTTACAAAATATGCAGAAGTGTAGTATAAGTACAAAATACCGTACTCAGTAAATATCAAGTCTTGTTTCGAAGAAGTAATTATGAGAGATCGACACTGACACTTACTAGTAAGTTAATAAGTAGGTAAAAGCATAAAATAGAACAAGAGATAAGGCATGATGTTATCAAATGGGTATAAAGGCATAAGCACAATAAAATCTGGTATTTAGACATATTTTTCAAGCAAAGGAATTATCATACAACGTCAAATATCTCAATTTTCTTCAATTCATGATATGATACAATTAAGGTTTAAATAAAAGCTACATGAAAGAATTTAATATGCAAATGCATGCTCAATCATCCACTCTCAATACCTCGTAACACAAATTCATATGCCATATACTGGCCAAGCATCCAAACTAATCATCAATCTGGGTGCCTGTGTTCACAGGGCCCAAAGTAATATGGGTCATCACCTTACTCCGTAGGGATGAAACCATATCTAAGCTATTGCAGTGTGTAGCTCGGTCCATTCATAATCAATAATCCATAATCCATATTCATATCTTTTTATAATGTCCTGTAACGACTCTACCGACCGTTTTGAGTGTTGTAGCCCTATTCCCCCATTTTTACTGATTTTATGTTCATTTGTGGTTATGTGACTTTTTGGGGTGGTAGGTTTGGTTCTGGGGATATTTCAGAATGAGTTGGAAGCTTAAGTTCAAAGAGTTGACCGGATGTTGACTTATGTGAAAACAATTCCGAAATGGAGTTTTGATCTTTCTCATAGCTTCATATGGTGATTTTGGATTTAGGATTATGTTCAGATATTGATTTCGAGGTCCGTCGGTCGTTTTTGCTTGAACTGGCAAAAGTTGAAAAAGTTAAAAGTTTGGACGATTGAGAAGTTTGACCAAGAGTTGACTTTATTGATACTGGGCTCAGATATTTGCTCCGGAAGTTGGAATAGGTCTATTGTGTCATTTATGACTTGTGTGTAAAATTTGAGGTCAATCAGAGTTGGTTTGATAGGTTTCGGCATTAGTTTTAGAAGTCCAAAATTTATTTATTTCATTAGGCTTGTATTGGGGTGTGATTCCTATTTTTGATGTTGTTTGACGTGATCTGAGGCTTTGACTAAGTTTATATCATGATTTAGGATGTGTTGGTATGTTTGGATGGGGTCCCAGAGGCCTCGAGTGTGATTCAGATGGAAATCAGATTGAGGTTTGGACTTGGAGAGAATCTGTTGGCTTCAGTTCTAGTGTGACCGCACCTGCGAGGTTTTGGCTGCAGGTGGTAAGCCGTAAAAGAGTCCATGGGGTCTCAAAAGCGGTTCTGAGTTGAGCTGAGAAGTTGCGCAGGTGCAAGGAATATTCCGCACCTACGAGCTCGCAGATGCGGGCAGTTAGTCGCAGAAGCGAAAATATGTCAGGTGAGGTCTTGGTCGCAGATGCGGATGTGGAGCAACATTTGCGGAAGCGCAAGTGTGAGGTTTGTCCGCAGAAGCGGACTCGCATATGCGGAGCAGTGTCCACAGATGCGGGAGGTCGAGGGTCGTTGTTGTATTGAATATGAGGGATTTTGGCCGCACCTGCGGAACCCCAGATGCGGTTAAATGAGTTGGAGGTGCGAATTGACTGGCAGTGTTATATTCCGAAGGGTTTCGAGTTTTCTCTCATTTTTGGACTTGTGGAGCTTGACTAGGGGCGATTGTTGAGAGGGATTTCACTGCAATTCAAGATATAAGTGACTTTTGATCACTTTTGTCCATAAATATTAAATACCCATTGATTTTTACACATAGATTATGTGTGTTTGAGGTGGAATTTGGGGGATTTTTGGTCTATGTATTGGAGAGTAAGATTTTGGGGATTTGAGGTTGGAATTAGATGATTTTGGTATGGTTGGACTCATAATTCAATGGGTGTTCGGATTTTGTGAATTTTGTCGGGTTTCGAGGTGCAAGCCTGGAGTTGACTTTTTGGGTTGACTTTTTGAATTTGGTTAAAGATCTTAGCTTTATCGTATGGAATCGATTCCTATAACTTGTATTGATTATATTATGTTGTTTGTGACTAGAGTCGAGTCGTTCGTAGGACCATTCGTAAGGCATGGGTTTGTTGTAGCATTGAGTTGCACACTTTGAGGTAAGTAACACTTCTAAACTTGGAACTGAGGGTATAAATCCCTGGAAAATGTATTATTTGGTTTGTGTTAGGGTGACACACATGCTAGGTGACAGGCGTGTGGTAATCATGATTCGGTTGTTTCTTTTACACTATGTTGTTATCTAGTCTGGTTCTATCCGTGAAATCCTTACTTGTTAGAGTAAATGAACTGTAATTTATGTTAGAAAACATGTTTAGGCTATGTGCTTATTCTGCTGAGTCCTTGTAAGGTTATTTCTGCCATTTTGAGTTATTTGCTTTAATTAAAATTATGTGCTTAGTCATGATCCTTCATTTGAATATCATATCTCAGTCTCCGTTATCATTTACTGCTACATAACATGTTCTTATTATTGGGGTTGAGTAGTATGAGATTGTGAGCCCTTGAGATTAGAGAGATTGATGACTGAGTTGGGTATGAGAGCCGAGTTGCTAGTGTTATTGTGGATCGGGTTGCACGCCGCAACAGACCTTATTGACGTATTTATTATTGTGGATAGGGCTGGACGCTGCAGCAAGCCTTATAGGCTTTATATTAGCGCTTGGGCATGATCCGCCCCTCCGGAGTCTAACGTACCAGCAGTGAGCGCAGGCACAATGATACATATACACGTGCTTTTGGAGGGGAATTATTTCCAGGCACCCATACAATGCTGAGTGATTGTGTGTGTGATGAGTGGGTATTTGAGATAGACAGATTAAGTACTCTGAGAGTGTGAGTACCTGGAAATGTCACTGTGATACCTTACTTTTGACATGCATATTCGACATGTAGGCATAGAGATTTATCATTCCTCATTCTAGCTATACTTGACATGTTCTTATCAGTGTTGGCCTTAAATTGTGAACTTGAAAGCATGCCTAAATTTATGTACTGTGAACGAGCTGAATATGGACGTTTCTCTGAGTTATTACTGTCATTCTCATTGTTATATCTGTGTTGTCATTATTTAGGTTCTAATAGTATCCTTCCAAGCTCGTCACTGCTTTTAGCCTAAGGTTAGTTTTGTTACTTATTGAGTATATTGGGTCGGTTGTACTCATACTACATTCTGCACTCCGTGTGGAGATCCAGGTACATTTGGACGCAGTGATTGCTAGAGTGGTGCTAGTACCAGCTTGGAGACTTTAAGTAGCTGCTATGATGCCCGCAGACCTTGATTCTCCTTCCTTTTATTTTCTTCAGTACTGTTATAATATTTAGACAGTTGTACTAGTGTTTGTTTTATATTGAGATGTTGTAGAGCTCAGGTACTCATTGACACCAGGTTTTGGGATGGTTGTAGTAGAATTATAGTTGATTTTGTCAGATATTTATGAGATTTTCCGTTGTTGAGCTTATTAAATAATGTTTTAATTCAAATTCTTAGTTGTTATGTGATTGTCGGCTTGCCTAGTAAATGCGTTAGGCGCCATCACGGTAGGTTGGGATTTTGGGCCGTGAAAAGTTGGTATCAGAGCACTAGGCTACTTAGGTATCACGAGTCATGAGTAGGTTTAATAGAGTCTTGCGGATCGGTACGGAGACGTCTGTACTTATCTTCAAGAGGCTACCGAACCATTAGGAAACTTCACTTTCTTATACTCTTGTCGTGCAGATTTGTTGATTTCGGAAACTAAACATCTATTCTTATATTCTCTAATAGATGGTGAGGATACGTGCGAACGGATCAGGCAGACGGCCACCAATACAACCAGCTAGGCCACGAGAGGTCGAGGCCATGGTAGAGGTTAAGGTGCGGCTCGTACTGTAGATAGAGAAGCACTTGTGGAGCTACCAATTGCTCTAACTGAGGAGCAGATACCAGATGTTATTGAGCCGGTGGGACAAGCATAGACACCAGCTGTAGCCATTGTGATCCCAGACTTTTAGGAGACCTTAACCAAGATTTTGACTATATGCACAAGCCTGGCTCAGGCAGTCTCAGTTCTAGCTGCACCAGGCACTTCTCAGGTCGGGAAGGAGGGGGGGTGCTCAGACTCCCGCCACCTGTACTCTAGAGCAGGTAGCTTAGAGACTCCAGACACCGGGAGTACTACCAGCCCAACCGGTGGTAGCTGCTCAGGCTTAGGTTAGCCTACCTATGAGTGATGATGAGCAGAAGAGATTAGAGTGGTTTGGGAGGCTTAGTCCTTAAGAGTTCACTAGGGCCGAGTTAGAGGATGCTTAGGATTTTATAGATAGGTGCCAACGGATCCTTCGCACGGCGGGTATTTTTAAGACTAGTGGAGTTTAATTTAGTACTTTTTAGCTGATAAGGGCAGCCTATAGATGTTGGGAGGACTATGAGTTGAGCAGGCCAGCCGGCACTACACCACTTACGTGGCATGAGTTCTCAATTCTCTTCTTAGAGAAGTTTGTTCCACAGACTCGCAGAGATGAGTTGCATAGGCAGTTTGAGCATCTAGGCCAGGAGGGTATGTTAGTGACTCCGTTTGAGATGAGATTTTCAGAGTTGGCTCGTCATGCGGTATGGTTCTTTCCCATTGAGAGGGAGAGGATTGAGAGGTTCATTGATGGCCTCAACTATGGACTACGTTTCATCATGACTCTGGAGATTGCAATGGGTGCTAGGTTTGATGAGGTGTTTGATATTGCTATACTCCTAGAGCTGGTTCGCAGTCAGGAGCCTGAGGAGAAGGAGGCCAAGAGTCTTATAGTTTAGGTGGTTTCAACAGTGCCTTATCTGTAGGGCAGTCCCATCACAGCACGGGTCGTCTTTATGGGCCAGCCCAGATGGCTTGTCTGGTTAATCATGGTGCATCAGCTAGCCATGGCTCATACAGTGCTCGTCCGGGTCATTCATCTTTGGGTGCCCTCCCAGCTCAGTGTTCATCTCGTGCTCCATCAGTTCATGGTTCATTTGTACCAGCTTCTTCTAGTGCTTATTCTTATTCTCGAGGTTTGATTCAATCCCCGCCGCCTTTATCAGATCGATATTTCTTCGAATGTGGAGAGTTAGGGCATGTTAGGAGGTATTGTCCCCATCTTATGGGAGGTCTAGTTTAGTAGAGGGGTTAGGCTATGAGTTCCGCACCAGTTACTTTACCACCCGCTCAACCAGTTTAGGGTGGGACTCGGGCAGTTTGAGGCTGCCCTAGAGGGGGAGGTTGATCAAGTGGTGGTCAGGCTCGATGCTATTCTTTTCCCGCCAAGCAAAAGGATATTGCTTCAGACGCAATGGTCACAAATATTGTTTCAGTGTGCCATAGAGATGCTTGCATATTAATTAACCCTGATTTCACTTACTCATATGTATCATTGTACTTTCCTCATTATTTGGATATGCCCCATGATTCCTTAATTATGCCTGTTCATATATCTACATCGCTGGGTGATTCTATTGTTGTGGACCGTGTGTATCGGCCATGTGTGGTGACTATTGGGGGATTGGAGATGAGAGTTGACCTTTTACTGCTTACTATGGTTGGTTTTGACGTGATTCTAGGCATGGATTGGTTGTCACCATGTCATGATATTCTAGATTATCATGCTACGACCGTGACATTGAGGTAGCTGCTATGACGCTGACAGACCATGATTCTCATTCCTTTTATTTTCTTCAGTATTGTTCTACTATTCAGACAGTTGTACTAGAGTTTGTTTTATGTTGAGATGTTGTAGTTCTCATGTACTTGTTAACATTAGGTTTTGGGATGGTTATAGTAGAGTTACAATTGTTTTTATTAGATATTTATGAGATTTTCTACTGTTGAGCTTACTAAATCATGTTTTAGTTCAAATGCTTAGTTGTTATGTGATTGTCGGCTTGCCTAGTAAATGAGTTAGGCACCATCACGACAGGTTAGGATTTTGGGCCATGACATGTCCATAGTGCTAAAATCCTCAACTTTTCTCGGTAACCAACTCTCCAACTCATGTATGTGCATATGAGATGAGTGATAAAGATACACTAGGACAATATAATAATTGCGGAAGAATAATAACATGAATAAGAGATGGTCATGACTAATCATGTAATTCAACTTTTCATAACAGTTCAATATGTTCATTTAATAGTCTTAAGTCCGGTCACGATATCAAACACGAACAACAAGAGTCAATAATCACCGAATCGTAAGCCAAGGTAAAATAGAGTATGATTGCGGCCAAATCCACAAGCCAAACCCTAAACATGGCTTCTAATCATAGATAAGTTTCATCACGTAATCATAGAATCAATGGAACATGAATAAAAAACTCACAAAGATCAAATCAGGCAAATCATAAGCCCAACTCTGTCCGGCTAAGGTAATAACCTCGCTACGCATATACGCTTATCACCTCTCATATACGAAGAACCTAAATCAAGAAACAAGTAGCAAATAGATCACCTATTGGGAGAATTTACTCTTTCAAGGATAGATAAGAGACATACCTCAACCTGGTAACAACTTCAGCCTTCCAAAATAACCTTTCCCTTCAAATCCGCCCCTAAACGTCTCGAATCTAGTCAAATATTACTTAATAAAGTTAAACAATGCAATAGATATCAACTCCAAATAATAAAGTTCCAATCTTTAATCAAATCCCCAAAGGTAAACCCAAGCCCACGTGGTCAAAACCAAAGTCAATGGGTAAATCCCGACTACCCATAACTCCATGAGTCCAAATATGTAATTAGATTCCAAAACCGAGTCCAAAGCGACCCTCAAATCTCCAAAATACACTCTCTTAAATTGTAGACAAATTACAAGTTCTCTTATTCAAATCCATGATTTGATGTTAGATCTAGTGTTATATCCTTGTAAAATCCATAGATTTAGTGTAAAATCATTTATCCCAAGCTTGTGTGTGAAACTCCAGCTTCAAACTCCTCAACAAAACGTCCTTAAATAGCTCATGCCACAAAGCTGCTAAGCACAACAAAACGCATAATGCAATCGCAAATCCTATTCTGTGGTCCATGAAATCTATCGTGGATCAAACCAGACCAAAGCTTCAAGCCATTGCGAAACCAATATGTTGTCTGCATATCCATCATGCGGTCCGCGAAATGGATCACAAAATTGTCAAGTCCAAAATTTCTTTCTATCACGAAATCAATGTGCGGACCGTAGAACCATTCCGCGGTTAGCAAAACCCATCATGAATCCACATTTGTCAATTCCTGAAATCTCACTCCGAATGCGCCGAAACTTACTCGATCCCCGTAGGACTCAATCCAACCATACCAACAAGTCCATAAACACTATCCAGACCTAATCCAAGGCCTCAAAACATATCGTGAAACATCCCAACAAATAATCAAGAATCAAATCTAATAGAACTTCTCTTAAGTTCATAAACATCAAAACTTCCAAACAAACATCCGATTCCAACTTAAAACCTCGAATCTCAACCAAACTTTGTACACAAGTTCTATTCAGCCATATGGACCTATTCCAAGCCTCGGTCAAACGTATAAACTCTCTAATCCTTCAAATTGCCAACTTTCTACAAATATTGTTAAAACCTTCTAATAACCTCTAAATCCAGATCCAAACATATGCCCAAGTACAAAAATATCATACAGACCTATTGTATCCATCAACTCACCAATCCGAGATTGTTACTCAAAAGTCAAACATTGGTCACCTCTAGCAACTTAAGCTTCTAAAATGAGACTAAGTGTTCACAATTCACTCCAAGCTTTCCCAAAACCAAAACAACCATTCACACAAGTCATAAAACAACAAACAAACATACGAGAAATGTCAAATAGAGGGACGAGGCTCAAATATAAAAAATAACCGACCGAGTTATTACAACAGAATCGGGGCAAGTTCTAGACAACAGGTGACATTCGCATAATATCAACAAGGACCTCACTCACATATTGGAAAACAACTCATCCAGGACCAGATCTATCCTGACTCTCTAATCAAAGAAGTTAAGACTAGTTAATCATTACCTCTTATACGAGAGTCAAGACATGTGCCTAAGTATCATAACTAGGTCACTCACTACTCTCAGGAATAGACAAAATTAAAAAAAGTTTCTCCAATTAGTACACTAAGACAAGATCCTCTACTCCTTAAAAGTTAAAAGTTAGCTATACCAGTCCAAGAAAAAATCCTCAGAAATGAATTGCGGCCCAACAAAAACTAAGGAGGTATTATTACTACCTAAGAAAATAAAATAAAGAATAAAATAACAATAATAAAAGAAATAATTTTGGACTTTTTTTAAATTTTGTGTGTGTTTCCATAAGCTTCTAGGTAAATTCTAATAACAAAAGATAACTCGAATACTAACTATTACAGGCCAAGAGAATTTAGAGTTATTGTTACAAGCCATATAGTCTAACAGATCAAGAAACAAATCAAAACAAAGACAAAAGGTAAAGAAGATAATGCAAGTACAAAAGAATTAGAGTTTGATATCCCACACTTAAGATAAAGCATTGTCCTTAATACAAAGCAAAAAGAACAAGGGAATAAAAGGAACTCTGGGAGGCCCGGAGCCTAATCATCGGCACCATCAATAGTGTCAGAAAGCTCATCATCTGATGGCATAGAGTTGACATCCTTATTAGATGGTAGTCTACTACCTTGCTCCAATCCCAAAAACTGCTGAGTTAGAGTAGAAATAGGAGACCACTGCTCCAACACTGCAATATTTACCTCCCCACACTCCTCTCGAAGACGTATATCAGCAAACATGAGATGTATAATCTCTTTCATACGAGTCATCCACTGCTCAATGGTAATGTAAGGACCCGTAAAAATTTAAATCAAAAACTCGGGGTTTTGTGGTGCCAAGATAGATTCCTGCGTTATTATAGTAGAACCCACGGACTTAGAGGAAAATGTTTCACAAAAGGACGCATTTCTGTGGCCCATTATGCGGCCGCATAATCACTCTGCGGCCCACATAATGGCCGTAGAGTGAAGAAGTACGTTGGCCAATTTGAGGTCAGCTTTGCGGTCAATTATGCGACCACATAACCACTATGCAGACCACATATCGATATAATAACCCCTCTTGGATTTTTGCGGAGGGAGTTCTGCGGTGCATTATGCGACCGCAGAATGAGTATGCGGACCGCATACTGGTCGCATACCTAGGCCGTAAGTTCAGGCCCCTGAGGGCCATTTCTATGGTCACTTTGCGGACCGCATAACCATTATGCGGTCGCATATGCGACCGCAAACCTGTGTCGGGGCACTCATTTTCTTAATTTAAAACCTGCCCCCCATTACATTAAAACACCCTCTTTAGTCTATTTTGAGATCATTTTCTGATACTATAGAGTGAGAGAGGGAGCCTTAGAGTGAGAAAGTAATCTTCATCAATTATTCTTCAATTCTTGCTTGAAACTTTGAAGATTATCAAGGAAAGCAATCTAGGCCTCCATCCTAGAGGTAAGAATCTATACCCTAGCCCTAAATTTTTGAAACTTATACTGAAAATGAGTAATTAATAAGATGGTCCATGGGTATGAGGGTTGTTTATCTTGCATGCATGTGTGATAAAAGAGTGTGGAAAAGTGAACTAGAACCATGCACGTTTTCCTAATTTTGGGTTCAATTTGTATATTGCTAAAATAGATTGAGGTTGCAAAGGGTTCCGGATAATTGTAGAGTCTAAATAAATACAATTGAGGTTTGTATGGCTAATTCTTTTCTTCCTAGAATCGAACTCCTGGTGTCCGAATAGTTGGTGTAAGTTCTGACTTGATCTTACTAGAATTGTTTGCCTTTGTGTGTTGGGTTGAAAGATTCATGTTCCCTAATTATTTTAGATGTTTATCATGTCATCAAGCTATTTGAGAACGTAACTATGATTTTCCAAGCTCCTTCCCTTATGTGTGCAATGCCTTATGTGATGGTACTTATCGACATGAATGATGACGTTATTTGAATGAATAAAAAGGGAAAGACTTGAATTGTAAAATGTGCCCAAGTGCCAAGAACTACTTAATGAATGAGGCTGTTTGTGCCATGTAACGAAAGATGGGAAAGAGTTGTGAATTGAGTGAACAATTGGAAGAGGTTATGTCTCAAGTGAGATGGCTTAGCTGATCGGGCCGAAATCGGACGCCATGCTGTACACATGGTGGCATTTGTGTTGGAATCATTGATTTACAATGTGGATATGAATATGTCTCACTTGAGATGGCTTAGCCGGTCGGGCCGAGATCGTACTCCATACAAAAACACGGTGGCATTGTGAGTTGTGGCTTTGGCACTATAGATTATTAACCTAAGAGATGGAATGAATGAATTGGAAATTATGTGATCCTTACTTGGTGTTTCTTTGTATTTTTGTGAAATACTTATTGATTGTTGTGACTGTCTTCTCTTTGTTTCACTGTTCATTCTACTAAGATTGGTGTTTTCCTTACATACTAGTACTATTCGACAGTACTAATGTCCCTTTTGCCGGGGGCGCTACATCTTTGAATGGATGTAGGTGGTTCCATCGCAGATAGTGCTGATCGTAGATAGTGGTGTTCTCCCTCACACTCATCACAACAGTCTTGGTGAGCCCCATTTGTTTTCCTGGGGTCATGTAGTCCTACTTTTGTACAAGTTTTCATATTTTGAAGTATAGCCGGAGCCTTGTTGTCGACATTGTAATGTTGCTCTTTGTACCCTTAGAGGCTCCGTGGACGTTTATGTGGGTCATGACATAATGTATATAATGAAAAATGAACTAGAAATGTTTATATATTTATATAACTGATCTCTTCCCTGTTTTTTACAAATGGTGATGCGTTCCCATTTTGGATTATGAATGAGTTGGGTAGGAAAGGTTTAATAGGCTTGCTCGACCGAGTTCACTCAGTTGAGCGCCTGTCGCGCTCCCCGAGGTTGGGGCGTGACAGGTAATCAGAGAACCTTGTGGACCTTAATTGTCATGACCCAACTCCCACCAGAGCCGTGACAGTGCCTAACACTACTTGCTAGGCAAGACAACAGACACACAACAACAACGAATTTGAATAAACATGATTTAATAAATTGAACAACAGAAATATCCTGAAATAACTGATGAAACAACAACAATACTGGTACAACCATCCTAATGATCTGGTGTCAATGAGTACATGAGCGCTGCTGAATATCAAAATACAAGACCAAATCCTCAATACAAATGTCTAAATAGTATAACAGTAATAATAGAAATAATGATAGAAAACTTCAAGGTATGCGAACAGCATAACAGCTACGTCGTAGTCTCCCAAAATATTAGTGTTATCACAACTCTAGCAATCACCACGTCCGGAAGTACCTGGATCTGCCCACGATGTCCAGAGTGTAATATGGGCATAATCGACCCTATGTACTCTATAAGTAACAAACCTAACTTTGGACTGAAAGCAGTGATGAGCTAAAAAACAACACGCAGAGACCAATATCAATAACCAGTAACAATTCAGGCTATCATGGAAACAATAGAAGCAAGTAACTCAATAATATAATGTTACGCTCATTCACAGTTCAGGAATTTAGACATGCATTCCAAGTATAACAATTTAAGCCCAACACGGATAAAATATTTTATTTACCAGCTAGCATGAGGAAAGTATATCTCTATTCCTACATGTCAAATCAACAACATCATGGTGAAACCATTAAGAATAACCACACAACAACAATTAGTACTATACGGGTGCCTGGCATAGATGCCCTTCACCAAAGCATGTATATATAACACTGTGCCTGAGCCCACTGCTGGCATGCCAGACTTCGGAGGCGGATCCTGCCCAAGTGCTAACCATAATCACATAGCCCAATAGTGGATCTTGGTTCACGCGTCGCCCCAAAACAGTAACACTTAGCCCAATATGAGCTTAGCATACGCGTCACCTCAAAATTAATACCAAATCGGCTCTATGGCCCAAGCTCAGCCATTAACCACTCAAATCTTAGTTAATCACATCTCACATTACTCAAATCAAAAGTGTTACAAATAGGAGGCATCAACAACATGTGAGGAATCAAATAAGAAAGTACCGAGATAGAGATATCATACACGTATTTAGCCTTATGACCGAGAGTATGTGTACAATTAAGGCAAATAACTTAGATAGAACAAGAATAGCCCTATCATGTCTCAAACAAATTGCACATAACCTAGACATGATTTCTAACATGAATCATAATAATCATACAAGTAGAGAAGACACGGATATAACGAGGCATGATTGCAAAACAAATCGCATAATAGTCTAAAAGCCCCTCTAATCATGAATACTTCGGTGCATGCACACATGCTCGTTACTCAGCGCGTACGTCACCCAAATACATCTCATCTATCATAGTTCTCAAGGTTAATTACCCTCAAATCCGAGTTTAGATATGTTACTTACCTCAAAATGCGAAGATCAATACTCCAAAAAGCCCTTGCCATGTGAATCGACCTTTGAGCGACACAAATCTAGACAAAGCAACTTAATATCATCAACAAGAGCCATAGGAAACAATCCCATACAACAAAGCTAAGGTCTTTAATCAAAATGGGAAAGTCAAACCTAAAAACTTAACCCCGGGCTCTCACCCCGGAACCTGACCAAACTCACAAATTCCAAACACTCACTCAAATACGAGACCAACCGCACTCGCATGTGGGACCGTTTTTGCGATACAACATCCGCATCTGCGGACTCCCAAGCCTCTGTCCAGTTCCGCTTCTGTGCTAACTCATTCGCATCTGCAGGCTCGCAGATGCGGTAATGCCCTTTCATATGTGCTCTTCCTCAGCTTCAGCCTAGCCCTCTTCTGTGGCCTCACACCTGTGGCCAATCCTTCACAGGTGCGATTGCAGCAGAACTCCAAAACTTCAGTAATCTTTCAAAGTCCAACAATGATTCGCCAACAATCCGCAACACACCCGAGGTCCCCGGGACCCCATCCAAAACTTACCAACAAGTCCTAAAACACAATACGAACTTACTCGAAGCCTCAAATAACATCAAACTAGTGGAAAATCATGAATCACACCCCAATTCAAGTGTAATGAAACTAATGAACTTTCTACTTCTAAAACATATGCCGAATCCCATCAAATCAACCGGGAATAACCCTAAATTTTGCACACAAGTTTCAAATGACACAACGATCCTATTATATCCCGGAACCAAAATCCGAACTCGATATCAATAAAGTTATCTCTCGGCCAAACCTATCAACCTTTCAAACCTTCAACTTTCAGCAAAAATCATCAAATCAACCTACAGACCTCCAAATCCAAATCTGGACATACACCTAAGTCCGAAATCACCATACGAAGCTGTTGGAACTATCAAAACTCCATTCCAGAGTTGTCTTCATAAAAGTCAAATCCTGGTCAACTCTTTCAACTTAAGCTTCCAACCTTGGGACTAAGTGTCCCAGTTCACTCCAATACCTCCCTGAAACCAAACCAACCACCCCGGCTAGTCACATAATCACAATTACACAAAAGTAAGGCATCAAATAGAGGTAACGGGGCTAAAATACTCAAAAAGACTCACATGGTCGTTATAATAGTATCATACACAACTATAGTATCATAGAATCTCGTAGGCATACCCAACTCCCTGTCATGAAAGGGATCCTAGGGCACACCACAACTCATCAAAACCTTAGTCAGCATGCTTGGAAAGAAAAGGCTATTTTCACCCTCGTGTTTGACATTGGCCATCTCAGTAAGCATTATCTTCCACAAATTGATCTTTATCTTGGCCATGAATAGAAAAACCAAATACATCTGAATGCATGTCACATATGTGTCATAAGAGGTGGGCAGAACTGGGGCATTGATCAACCTCAATATCACCTTGGCCGGCAGAGAAAAGTAGCTACACTATAAGGTAGAATGGATCCAATCTTGGTCCCTATGCCAGGTAGCCAAACAGTAAATACCACAAAGTGTGTGGCGAATGTCCTTGTACTATGGCCTCCTTAGAAAAGCCTCGAACACTGATGAGGGATTTTCAGGAAACCCCATAACCGAATTGATATCACGAGACAAAAGATTCACTCGCTTGCCCAGAATTGGGACCACATAGACCCATCTAGCTCACACCCCGACTACCAATTAGCATAAAACTCCTTAACCATGCTTATATTCACTGGGCCCACTGCATGAAATAAATTATACATCCCCATGTGCTAGATATTCTCATGCAAGGCGGAGTACTTCCGCTCCAACTTCTTCTCATTAATGTGCTACCCAGGGATGGGCTCCATGGTAGCCTTGTTGCGCTGAAATGAGTGCCTCCCATAAGACTTCACTGCCCGAATACCAAACATGCATGGCGAGTACTCATTCGCTTCCATTGAAATCTCTTCCATAGGTTGATGCTCAACAGTTGATTCCATCTACCTCTCCCTCGACTGCTTGAAGCGTCCTCAAAAGTGCTAGTGTTATTGTGTTTAGCACGTCAAGATATTGTACTTTCACAAGATGAATATTATCTATAATGACACATAGAATATAAGCACTAACATGGACTCAGACTACCCCAGCACTTATTTTATTGGAACGTTCACAAGCAATAGTGTTGAGGGAATTAAGAATACTCCATTTCAAATCAATACTAGCTATTCATCACCCCCCCCCCCTCCCCCCTAAACAAACGGGCTCATCAAGGCATCACAAAAGCTAACATAATTTAACAATCAACTACACAAATATAATCTATAAAAGCAAAATAAAGAACCTATATTAATAACTACACAGGATATGGAAAGCTCGGAGCAACAAGGGTACAATGTACATCACACTTGCCCAAGGTAGAGGTCGGTTGGCAGTCGGGGCCTACACGTCAAACATTTCAATTGTCAAGCACTACCAACCACCCTACACTTAAACATTCATCATCCATCTCATAATTAAACAACCACTACCAAAATTTATGCTCAAAATCACAACTTTATATTTCATTTTAGCTTTTAAACAAACACCTAGCATGCATTAGGTTGTAGTCATAGTTTTCAAGCTCAAATGGAGTAGAATCTCTACCAATTTAAATCAATCTACATAATGCATACCAATGAACTCAAAACAACAAGTGATATACAAGGATAAAGCTATAAACCACCAAGGAACACAATGTCTACACAAAAAATTAAAAAAGAAAGAAAACTAAAAGTCTACACAAAAAATTAGAAAAGAAATAAAACTTAGAAATTATCTAACTACTAAAAAGAAGCTTCCTAGGGTTTGGGGATAGGGGCTAATAAGAAAATTACTAGTAGAAAGAAAGAAAAGAAGTTTCTTGGTACTGATAGAACGTGAGTGATTGAAGAAGAGGAAGAGAGTATAAAATGAAGAAAGTTTAAGGAGAAGAAGGAAGGGAGGGGGAAGGGGCAGTTGTATTTAAGTGGGAAGGAAAAGGGGTCGTTGGGTAAGGGTATAGAGGGGATGAGGGCATGGAGTGCAACTACAAATTAAACAAGTTATTTTTAAAACCGATTAAAACCCAATTACTATGTGACTCACAGCAGGTTGCACAACGTGACAAGGGTTTTTTTCTGCGCCTCGATTTCTCATCCAAAAACCTCATCTAATGAGATTTGGCTTGGCACGTCATGGGCCATGGTGTGCCACACAGTGTTACAAGCCGTTTTTCCTGCCCCTCTATATTTTTCAATCCTTTTACATGTTCTTTCGCTTTTGGGTCCCATTGTCATATGTTCTTTATCTGAAACATGCCTATACCTGCTCCTAAACACGCAACACTCATGAGATACAACTATATACTATTATAGAAAATCAAAACAAATACTAAGAGAGCAAGGAAAGGGTTACAAGTAGTTCTGAGTTATAGTTGTCAGCTTGACTCTCCTCATTTTAGACTCATTTGATTATGTTGCTAGAGGATCACTTGCGGAATTCTCCAGTAATATATGATTTCAGTCTGTGACCATTCACCTTAAAACTATTAGTTCCTTGCTCATTTTAATTTCAATTGCTCCATATGGCGAGACATGCTTCACCAGAAATGGACCAGTCCATCGTGACTTGAAATTTTTGAGGAAAAGTCTGTCACGACCCCAAATTCCCACCTTAGGATATCGTGATGGCACCTAGTCTCTAACACATGCTGATTTAATAACATAATTGAACTACTTAATCATTAACCATAAACCATTAAATAACATACATAGCCGCAAGCGGCCAATAGTTATACATTTTTCAAAATCGGTAGTACGGAGTCATAAGCACTACTGAAACACACTAGAATTTCTAAACACAATACTGTTTTCAATTACAGTTTAACAGTAGCATAATGAAGTAAGATGGTGACTCCGAGGCCTGCGAACATCAAGCAGGTATACCTTGAAGTCTCCCGCCGCGCAGATGCAACTCTCAATAACATGTTCAGAATACCTGGATCTGCACAAAAATATGCAGAAGCGTAGCATGATACACCACAACGGTACCTAGTAAGTATCAAGCCTCACCTCGGTAGAATAGTGACGAGGCCAGGTAAAGACACCTACTAGACATAAAAACCTATTCAAGATACACTAAAGCTAACAATGGAAAGAACACCAATGTAAGGCCAACGGTGAAAAGATTATTAATTTACAACCAACAATGAAATAATAGAAACACAAATGGCAGCAAGTAGTAGATTAGTGATAAAGAAACAACATAATCAGAACACCGATGAGATGTAAAAGAACTCAAATAAGGAAAAACAGGAGACAACTCAAATAATCAAATAACTCCCAACGCATGGACTTACAAAAAGGATTACCCCGATGCACCACAGCTCATAAACCACAAGTCATGAACCACAATTTCTAAATCCTACACATGTGGCACCTCGTGCCCACAATAACAATCACCTTCGCACGGCAAAGCTCACGTGCTACCACGTACCTTGCAACAGTGACAAATATCAATTTAGATGAACGAGAGATATAATTAAACACCATAAATATAATAACAATCTCGAACAAAGTAAGGTGTCAAATGAAATAATGAGTTTATTTTTGAAATCAAGTAAAGTAAAATAATATACAATTTATACGAAAAAGAGTATTAGATGGGTTTAGTTTGGAAATCAATAAATTTGAGTAAAAATATCATTTTTAAATAAAGCAAAATATCATTTAAATTAACGAATTATATGTAGAATTTGTTAAAGAAAAATATGATAATATTTTGAAGGTAAACATCTACCAGGGTGATGAGTATAATTTGATAACTCAATTATAGTGAATGTGTAATAACCATTTAGAATAATAAGACACCGAGTTAGATAACGAGTTATATCTTAAGTGGCACATAGAATAAAGCATGTTAATAATTCTTTTGTTTAAACCATTATATTACCAACAACTCAACAGAATATGATATAGTGACTCCACGTAATTAAATCCACATTGACAATCAATTCACCAAGTTATAACGGTGGCACATATTGGCATGTTAAAGCAACACAACAAATTATCACGACCACAAATTCCCTCAGTAGGATATCGTGACGACACCTAGTCTCTAAGACTAGGTAAACCTAACAATATGCGGAACCATTAAATAAAAGTTTAAAACTTGAACATCCCAACCATTTCATAAGAAAAATCTACCAAAACTCAATACGTACAATCCCAAAACCTGGTGAGATATAAGTCAAAAATTCTAGATACAGTACCGAACAAACCTATACATCACTATCTATAAAGATGTAAAGAAATAAGAAAAGAACAGGATAGAAGGGGACTCCGAGGCCTACGGACGCGGGCAGGTGTACCTTGAAGTCTCCAAAGCAAGCCACTCACGAGCTAATATCGAGGCTGATAGGATGTACCTAGATTTGCACAAAATATGTGCAGAAGCGTAGTATGAGTACACCACAACGGTACCCAGTAGGTACCAAGCCTAACCTCGATAGAGTAGTGACGAGGTCAGGTCGAGGCCCTACTGAAGATAATAAGAAGTAAGACAGAAAATATAATGATATACTGAAATAACAGGGAAGGGAAACAATAATGAAATTATAGAAAGTAACAAAACGAAAAATCAAAGAAGCTAATAAAATAACAAAAAGAGAAAGATCAACAAGGGCACTCCCGAGGTATCGCCTCGTAGTCCCAAATCATAAAAATAAATCACATTTTTTCCTTAAATCACCGCGGGGGCTTTTGCATTTAGTTTTGAAAATTATTTTTCCCGAAATAGCACCCCGCATTTTAGCCCACCTTATCACACCGCATAGCTTCTAGTAGTTCCCCTACTAGCCACGCGTATCAAGCCCACCTTATCTCACCGCATGCGTTTCAACACCCCGACCTTATACCACCGTATGTGTATCACTAATCACAACGGCACGGCAGAATCCTCGTGCAAATAGTAACAACAGCAGCACGACAGAAACCTCGTGCAATCAATAACAACATCACGACAGAAACCTCGTTCAAACACCCAAACAATCACCTTAATAATAACATGAATGCCAAACATAACGACTAAGTAAAATCATATTTCACCACTTATACCTTGCCTCAGTAGAAACCACGACCTTTGCAACTCAATACCAAATTCAAGAACATGATATTCCAAGAATAGCAATTTCAAGTAAGAATTCAACAGTTAAATAATGAATATGAAATAAAAGAAAGCAAGTAATTCAACTAAACATGAAGGACAAATTGCAAATAAGAGATAAGACAAGTAGGCATGTAAAATTAGACTAATTATGAGGACTACAACATGTAAAAGTAACTCATTTAAGGCATGAAAGAGGACTACATAACTAAAAATTGAAACTTTCACATCTAGCCCGTGTACGCACTCGTCACCTTGCATACACGGCTTTCACATATCACAATTATCACAACAATACTAAATCCTAAAGGGAGTTTCCCCCACGCAAGGTTAGACAAGTCACTTACCTCAAACCACGCTAAATCAATCAATTAGAAGGTCTTTCCCTCGATTTTCCAACTGCGGACGGCTTGAATCTAGCCAAAACAATTTCATACTATAAATATAACTATATGAAACTAATTTAAATGAATAAAGTATGATATTTGCAAAGAATTGAAAAATCGCCCCAAATGTCAACCCGGACCCGCATCTAGAAACCCGACCAAAATTAAAAAGATCGAACACTCATTCGATATCGAGTCAAACCATATAGGAAATACACAAATCCGATACAAAAATCCGCTCAAATCCCCAAAATTTGGCCAAAGAAGTTTCCTCCATTTTCCCCCAATTTTAAACTCCAAAACACTAATTAAAAGATGTAATTAATAGTATAATCATGGGAATTAATAAAACAACGAGTCAAGAATCCTAACCACAACAATTCCTCTGATAATCCCTCAAAATTTCACCCCAAACCGAGCTCTCAAAGTCCCAAAATGAATTATGAAATCAAACACTCGAATTCCCCTTTTCTGCCCAGCGACTTCCGCTTCTGCGGCCAATTGGTCGCTTCTGCGACGCCGCACTTACGAAAAAACTATCGCAAGTGTGGTCCCAACTTAAGTCCAGGGCTTCTATTTCTGCGAATAAGGGCTCGCATCTGCGAGACCGCTTCTACGGAGAAAGGACCACATCTGCGGTCAAGCCCAAGGCTGTCTCCCCAAGATCCGCTTTTGCGAAGGCAGCCTCCGCATCTGCGAGTCAGCTTCTGCGGACAATTGATCACCCTTTCGATCCCAAATGGCCTAGAAAAATATGCTTTTGCGACCAGTGGATCGCATTTACGGGCCCGCACCTGTGGCCAATCCCTTAGCAGGTGCGAAGACACCAGAAACATCCCAGCTTCAGCAGATTTACACAAGTCTAAACTGATCCGATATCGATCTGAATCACACCTGGCGCCCCCGTGACCCCATCTGAGTATACCAACTAGTTCCAAAACACCTAACGGACCTACTCGAGGCCAAAAACCACATCAAACAACATGAATTCAATGAATTGCAACCCAAATTCAAGCTTAAGCAACTATTAACTTCCAAATTCCGGAACCGATGCCGATACATACCAAAACAACTCTGATTGACACCAAATTTTGCACACAAGTCATAATTGACATACCAAACCTATTCCAACTTCCAGACTCGGACTCCGACCTCGATATCAAAAATTTCACTCCCGGTCAAACTTTCCAAAATCTTCCAACTTCCAACTTCCGCCAAATCACGCCGAAACGACCTACAGACCTCCAAATCAACATCCAGACACGCTTCTAAATTCAAAATCACCCTACAGAGCTGTTGGAATCGTAAAAATTCTATTCCAGGGTCATCTTCACACAAGTCAAACTACAGTTAACTCCTACGACTTAAACATCCAGTTTAAGGACTAAGTATCCCATTTCACCCCGAAACCAAAACAAAACATCCCGGTGAGTCACGTAACCAAAATATAACATAGAGGAAGAATAAATTAGGGGATCGAGGCTAAAATATTCAAAACGACCGGCCGAGTCATTACATCCTCCCCCTTTTAAAACAAATATTCATCCTCGAACGAGTATAGAGATATACTTGAAGTGGTGAAAAGATGAGAATAACGGCTACGCATATCATGCTTGGCCTCCCAAGTCACCTCCTCGATTGGCTGACCCCTCCAATGAACCTTCACTAAAGCAATGTTCTCCGAACTAAACTTTCGAACCTGCCAGTCCAAAATGTCCACCAGCTCCTCAATATAAGACAAATCCTTGTCCAACTGGACTGAGCTGAAGTCTAACACATGAGATGGATCTCCGTCATACTTCCGGAGAATAGAAACATGGAACACAGGATGAAGTGCAGCTAGACTAGGTGGTAGTGCAAGCCTGTAGGCCACCTCTCCAATCCTCTCAAGAATCTCAAAAGGCCTGATATACCTAGGGCGCAACTTGCCCTTCTTCCCGAACCTCATAACACCCTTCATGGGAGAAACCCGGAGCAAGACTTGCTCCCCAACCATGAATGCAGCTTCGCGAACCTTCCGATCCGCATAACTCTTCTGTCTGGATTGCGCTGTGCGAAGTCGATCTCGAATCAATTTAACCTTTTCCAAAGCATCCTGAACCAAGTCTTTACCTAACAGCCTAGCCTCGCCTCGATCAAACCAGCCCACCGGAGACAGACACCGTCTACCATACAAAGCCTCGTATGGGGCCATCTGAATGCTCGACTGGTAGCTGTTATTATAGGCGAACTCTGCAAGTGGGAAGAACTGATCCTAGGAACCCCCAAACATCATCACATATGCACAGATCATATCCTCTAATATCTGAATAGTGCGCTCAGACTGCCCGTCCGTCTGAGGGTGAAATGTTGTGCTCAACGCAACCCGAGTACCTAACTCATGCTTTACAGCTCTCCAAAATCGCAATGTAAACTGCGTACCCCAGTCGGAGATGTTGGATACTGGCACGCTATGAAGCCTGACAATCTCGCAGATATAAACTCGAGCCAACTGCTCAGAAGAATAAGTAGTCACCACTGGAATGAAATGAGCCAACTTGGTCAACCTATCCACAGTCACCCAAACTGCATCAAACTTCCTCTGAGTCTGTGGGAGCCCAATAACAAAATCCATAGTAATCCACTCCCATTTCCACTTTGTAATCTCTAGCTTCTGAAGCAATCCACCTGGCCGCTGATGCTCATACTTCACCTGCTGACAATTTAGGAACTGAGCTACATAATCGACTATGTCCTTCTTCATTCTCCTCCACAAATAATGCTGCCTCAAGTCATGATACATCTTCGCGACACCTGGATGAATGAAGTACCGCAAACTATGAGCCTCTTGGAGAATCAACTCATGAAAACCATCTACATTGGGCACATATAACCTGCCTTGCATTCGTAATGCACCATTATCTCCAATAGTTACCTCCTTGACATCACTGTACTGAACCGTGTTCTTAAGGACAAGTAGATGAGGGTCATCAAACTGACGCTCTTTGATAAAATCATGAAGAGAAGACTGAGAAACCACATAAGCCAAAATTCGACTCGGCTCAGAAACATCCAATCTAACAAACTGGTTGGCCAAGGCCTGAACATCCTAGGCTAATGGCCTCTCTTCTACCGGTAGATATGCTAAGCTGCCCAAACTCTCCGCCTTGCGACTCAAGGCATTGGCCACCACATTGGCTTTCCCGGGATGATATAGAATGGTGATATCATAGTCCTTAAGCAGCTCTGACCACCTCCAATGAAACAATTTAAGATCCTTCTATTTGAACAGATACTGCAGACTTTGGTGGTCGGTTTAGATCTCACAAAAGGACATTGTACAAACAGTACCGCCACATCTTCAAGGCATGAACAATAGCTGCTAACTCGAGGTCATGGACAAGATAGTTATTCTCATGCACCTTGAGCTGTCTAGATGCGTAGGCAATTACCCTACCGTCCTACATCAACACCGCGCCGAGACCAATACGCGATGCATCACAGTATACAGTATAAGACCTCGAACCCGAAGGCAATACCAACACTGGGGCTGTAGTCAAAATCGTCTTATGCTTTTGAAAGCACTCCTCACACACCTCAGTCCACCTGAACGGAGCACCCTTCTGGGTCAATCTGTTCATAGGTGCTGCAATAGATGAGAAACCCTCTACAAATCGACGGTAATACCCTGCCAAGCCAAGAAAACTCCGGATCTCCATAGGTAAAGACTGTTTAGGCCAACTCTACGCTTCTTCAATCTTCTTCGGATCTACCTTGATCCCCTCACTCGATACTATATGACCCAAAAATGCCACTGAATCTAGCCAGAATTCACAATTCGAAAATTTTGCATATAACTTTTTTTCTCTCAAGGTCTGAAGCATAGTCCTCAGGTGCTGCTCATGATCCTTCCGGCTCCGAGAGTAAATCAGAATGTCATTAATAAACACAATGATGAATGAGTCAAGATATAGCCGGAATACACTTTTTATCAAGTTCATGAATGCTGCTGGGGCGTTGGTCAGCCCAAATGACATCACAAGGAACTCGTAATGACCATACCAAGTCCTGAAGGCAGTCTTCGGGATATTTGGCTCCCGAATCTACAACTAATGATAGCCCGAACGTAAGTCAATCTTGGAGAACACTCTGGCACCCTGTAGCTGATCAAGTAGGTCATCAATATGTGGTAATGGATACAGGTTCTTCACTGTAACTTTATTTAACTGGCAATAATTAATATACATACGCATGGAACCATCCATCTTGTTTACAAAAAAGATTGTAGCACCCCAAGGCGACACACTGGGCCGAATGAAGCCCTTATCAAACAACTCCTGCAACTACTCCTTTAACTCCTTCAACTCTGGTGGGGCCATACGACATGAAGGAATAGAGATGGACTGAGTGCCCGATAACAAATTAATACCAAAGTCGATATCCCTGTCGGGCGGCATGCCCAGAAGATCCGCCGAGAATACATCGATATAATCCCTCACTACTGGAACTGACTCGACGGTAGGAGTATTAACACTAACATCTCTCACATATGCTAGATACGTATCACACCCCTTCTCAACCGTCCGCTGAGCCTTTATAAATGAAATAACCATGCTAGGAACATAATCTAAAGTATATCTTTAGTCTAACCATGGTAATCCTTGCATAGCCAGCGTCACGGTCTTGGCGTGATAATAAAGAATAGCATGATAGGGCAACAACCAGTTCATGCCCAAAATAACATCAAAATCTACCATACTTAGAAATAATAGATCGGCTCTAGTCTCAAAACTACTAAAAACAACTAAAAAAGACCGATACACACGGTCAATAACCAGGGAGTCTCCCACAGGTGTGGACACATAGACGGGAGAACTCAAAGAATCATGGGATACACCCAAATATGGAGCAAAGTAAGATGACACATAGGAATAAGTGGAGCCTGGATCAAATAAAACTAATGCATCTCTATGATAGACCGGAACAATAGATGTGATGAATGAGTCGGATGCAACTTCCTCCGTCCTAGCAGAAAGAGCATAATATCTGGCCTGGCCTCCCCCTCTAGGGTGACCTCCACTTGCCTGACCTCCACCTCTAGCTGGCTGTGTAGGTAGAGTGGCAGCTTGTGCGGTAACCATGGACTGAGAAGCTTAAGGACCCGGTGTAATATACGTAGCTAATGTAGTCTGTGGAGGTACACACCTCCTGACTCTGGGTCAATCCCTCACTATATGACGAGTGTCACCACACTCAACACAAGCTCTCGGAGGATGTGGCTGTTGTGGCTGGCTCGGGCCTGATCGGCTGGACTGACCACTAAAAGCACCCCGTGCAGGAGGTACAGTAGACAATGGTAGCGCATAATAGGGAGCTTGGGGCCTAGTAGCGGCCAGAATATCACTAGAAGCTGGAAGTGCTAAATAAACAGGGCGACTCACATAGCCCCTACCATGACAAGCTGCATCTGGGGCACAGGTACCACTATACGTGCCAGAATCTTGACACCTCTTGGCCTCCCTCTCCTCTCTCTCCCGAGTCAACATACCCTCCAGTGTCCTAGATATCCCCACTACCTACTGGTATGCGATGTCCATCTCCAACTCTTGGGCCATGCTAAATATGATACTGGGGTTGAGCCCCTCGATAAATGGATGAAATTGCTCTCTGACAGTAGCAACCAAGGCTGGTGCATGCCTAGCCAAATAACTGAACCAAACCGCATACTCCGACTCGGTCATTGAACCCTGACGCAACTGCTCAAACTCTGCGCGCCATGTATCTCTGAGACTCTGGGGAACATACTCCCTCAAGAACATATTTGAGAACTGAGTCCAAGTGAGTGAAGCTACCTCGGCCGTACTACCCAACTCATATGCTCGCCACCACTGATAAGCCGCTCCCTTAAGCTGGAACATAGTGAAAGTAACCCCACTAGACTCCGCAATACCTATAATACGGAGGATACGGTGGCACTCCTCAAGAAAACCCTGGGCATCCTCTGACACCAAGCCATTTAAAGTAGGAGAGGGTACTTCTTGTACCTCTAGAGCATGAGGTGCTCCCCCTTAGAAACTGCTGCCCTAACCTCGGGCTGAACGGGGGTGACCGGCTTAGCTGGTATGACCTCTGGGACCTGGTCAATCTGGACCCACTGCTCTGGGGTACGGGCGGCAGGAGTCTGTGCTCCTCCCCCTGGCCTAAGATGAGGCAGGAGCAAGTGGTATCAACCCTGCATGAGACAAAGTGCCGAACATTCTAAGAAACTAGGCGAGAGTCTCCTGGAGGGCTGGTGCAATAACAGGCATATCAGATGCCTGCCCTCCAATTGGAGCTACTGGTGGATCCTCTGTAGCAGCTAGTGCGGGTGCTCTAGCTGCACCACGTGGGCGTCCTCGGCCTCTACCCTGGCCCCGGACTCCCGCGGCTCTAGCAAGGGCGCAGGTGTGTGGTCACCTGATCCAGCTGTGCGTGTCCTCACCATCTGTGAGAGAATAGAAAGACAGAGATTTAGAATCCAAAGTCAAAATTTCACATGATAAGGAATCAAAGAAGTGAAGCTTTTCCTAACAGTTACATAGCCTCCTGAATAGATCCGCGAGACTCTACTAAACCTGCTTGTGACTCATAACACCTATGAACTTAGAGCTCTGATACCAACTTGTCACGACCCCAAATTCCCTTCATAGGATATCGTGATGGCACCTAGTCTCTAAGACTAGGTAAGCCTAACAATATGCGGAAACATTAAATAAAAGTTTAAAACTTGAACATCCCAACAATTTCATAATCTAAATCTACCAAAACTCAATATGTACAATCCCAAAACCTGGTGAGATATAAGTCACAAGCTCTAGATAAAGTGTGGAACAATCATATACATCACTGTCTATAAAAAAGTAAAGAAATAAGAAAAGAACGGGATTAAATGGGACTCCTAGGCCTGCAGACGCGGGTAGGTGTACCTTGAAGTCTCCAAAGCAAGCTACTAATGCGCTAATACCGAGTTTGATAGGATGTACCTGGATCTGCACAAAACATGTGCAGAAGCATAGTATGAGTACACCACAACGGTACCCAGTAAGTGCCAAGCCTAATCTCGGTAGAGTAGTGACGAGGTCAGGTCAAGGCCCTACTGGAGATAATAAGAAGCAAGATAGAAAATATAAATCATGTCTAAACGACCTACGGACCTCCAAATCAACATCCGTACATGCTCCTAAGTCCAAAATCACCCTACGGAGCTATTGGAACCGTAAAAGTTCCATTCCGAAGTCATCTTCAGACAAGTCAAACTACTGTCAACTCCTACGACTTAAACTTCCAGTTTAGGGACTATGTGTCCCATTTCACTCCGAAACCAAAACAAAACATCCCGGTGAGTCACGTAACCATAATGTAACATAGAGGAAGCATAAATTAGGGGATCAGGGCTAAAATATTTAAAATAACGGGTCGGGTCGTTACACAAATTACATAGAATGCATGACTCACACAAGAAACAAGAATCGTTCCAACAACAAGATAACAACGAATAACCAAACAAAATCAAAATGCAGATGAATGATTGAAGGAAGAAGAATGAGCGTTCAAATCAACATGTTTTTTCATCATGGAATATACAATGAAAATCACAATCGAGGTACCGTGTCACGGGCCCATTTTCTTACATTGGGTAGCGGCACCTGCTCGCCCGTGCGGCGCCTGCAGTTCCCCTCGCTGCAGGCCAGCCTTCCAATCCGTCCCAGGATTTCCCAAGCACGATCCTGTGCCTGTCGGTTGGGCTCGCCCTCAGGCTCGCTCCAACCTGTGCCGCCCGTAAGATGCCTAGGCCCTTGGCCCTAGGCATGTCGTGGCGCTCCATCTTAGGATCACAATCCATGCGCGCCCTGGGGACTTGGCTTTGGACATGTCTTGTCCTTAGCCCAAGACTGAGCATCGCTCCCGCGTGCACAGCCCAATCCTCAAGCTTACACTCGTCTAGTGCATCCGCGACTAGCTCGTGCCTCGCCCGAGTAAGGCAACCTTTAGTCCTTGGCCATTGTCATGCGCCTCTTTCGTGCCATGCCCATACATAGCCCTCTTGCAGTACGCTTCCATTCCGTAGTAGTGCAGTGTCGCCCACACCTGCACCTTTAGGCCAACGGACCCTTGCTTGCATGGCTGAACCAAAGCCATGCTCACAAGTCGACACATGATGCCCCTATGACAGGCGCGTCAAGTATCCAATCGGCGTGGAGGTCTCTTTCCAACACTCGGCAGCCCGCGGGGCTGGCCGTTCCACAATAGCAGCCTCCACTGCCCTATTGATGCCCAACGCAGGCCCTAAGGCGTTGCGCAGCCCATACGAGTTCCCAAACTCGTATGGATACCTTTGACACTCCCTTGAGTCATCTAGGCAGGCCCTTGGGGTTCTCCCCCAAGGCAGCTCGTTCTATGCGGCTCGGTGGCAGCACGCATGGGGGAGGCAGGTCGGAGCTTTCATCACCTATACCCCCCTTATATATGCTTAAAATTAAAAAGCCCAAGTTGCCCGAGTAGACTGCTCTACGTCAGACCATCAGAAGGCTCCTTTCTCACCAGTTCTTGGCCGAAATTACAACCCCAAATTCTGGGTTGTAACATCCTCCCACACTCATAATGTCATCGCCCCGATGACACATCATGGCTTAAGACATCCCGGAGTCTGCCCCCTCAGGTATGCCCATTCAAGCTCCCTTTGTCCTGTGGGTTGGACTTCCTCGAAGTCCTTTCTCAAAAGGAGTCGTGCCCCATGCACTCCTCCTCCCAAGTATCTTCCAAGCGTGCCTCTTGCACTTCACCTCTATTCGGTGTTCACTTGGAAAGTGCCTCCGCACTTGCACCCTCTGGTGTCTAACTTTGTGATTGACCCACACTAGTCAAATCACACCATGACCCTCACGGTCTTCATGTCCGTCTGAAGCTTTCCTTCACAGGTTAGCACATCAATGTGCTCTTTTGACATCGCTCCCGTAGCCATCCGCTTCCGTAGCCTCAAGATGCCCTCTTTGGCATAGCTCCCGCAGCCTTTCGCTCGCGTAGCCCTAAGATGCCTTTGGCATGGCTCCCGTAGCCTTTCGCTCCCGTAGCATTAAGACGCCCTCTTTGGCGCGGCCCTAGTAGCTCACTCGCTCACTTGGCCCTCAAACGCCTCTGGCATAGCTCACGTAGCATTCCGCTCCCGTAGCTCTCTTTGCCTACTACCTTGAAGATGTGTTCGCTTCCAGACCCACGACTTTGCCCATATGCCTCTTGCATAGGCGGGATCCTCCCACACTCAATGTGGAGGATACATTTTAGCACTGTCGTCTCACTTGGCATTCGGCCAGCTCTTGAGACGACCTTCGGTGAGTACTACATTCCCAAAGTCATAGCATCGCCGCCTTTCCGAACAGAGTTCTTTGTTCTCCGGCCGTCACTTCCTCAGCAAGTAGCCAATGCTCCCGGTAGTACTTCAATACTCGCCCTATAGACAGGTACTCTCTTGGTCCTGCTAGCACGGCTTCCCGGTTCGGTGTGCCACGCACTTGGACACTCTCGGTCCCCGATCATTCGACATACCCCTTTCCAGAATGATGACACCTTCCAAACTTGGGAACTCGTCCCATTCCGCAACTTCGCTATACCCTCAAATTCTTTTCCTCACCTTGGCAATGCCCTCAGGCAACCCAAAGTCTTTTCCCGAAGGAAAGACACTCAGCTTGATGCGTTGCACGCATCCTTGGCAAGATCTCCGCTATGATCATGCCTAAGTTTATAGTCCATGGCCTACTCTTTCGTAATATGGTTGCACGACCTGGCAAACATGGCATTCTCTTGGCCATCCGACTCATCGGCATATCACCTCATTCAGTAGCACCTTAGACTGACGAAAGACAATGGAATCACCCATTTCCTTCGTCGACCATTAGTATCTGGTTCTCGATCTTTGTTGGCATATGAACATCAATCTCTGCTTTGACGTGATCTCGGCACTGACATCCAAAATGCACTAGCCATATCCACCCTTTTGCCTTGACGTTGTGCCATGGCATAGTATGGCCTTAATCAGCTCTGATACCAAGTGTCACGGGCCCATTTTCTTACATTGGGTAGCGGCACCTGCTCGCCCGTGCGGCGCCTGCAGTTCCCCTCGCTGCAGGCCAGCCTTCCAATCCGTCCCAGGATTTCCCAAGCACGATCCTGTGCCTGTCGGTTGGGCTCGCCCTCAGGCTCGCTCCAACCTGTGCCGCCACGACATGCCTAGGGCCAAGGGCCTAGGCATCTTACGGGCGGCACAGGTTGGAGCGAGCCTGAGGGCGAGCCCAACCGACAGGCACAGGATCGTGCTTGGGAAATCCTGGGACAGATTGGAAGGCTGGCCTGCAGCGAGGGGAACTGCAGGCGCCGCACGGGCGAGCAGGTGCCGCTACCCAATGTAAGAAAATGGGCCCGTGACATACCGCCTCGTATTCACATTTCATGATTTCAATCACAATCATTCCTTATATCACTGCGTGATCCTTACATTTAGTTTTGAATATCATTTTTCTCGAAATAGCTACATGCGTTTTAGCCCATCTTATCTCACTGTGTGGCTTCAAACCCACCTTATATAATCGCATGCGTATCAATATCACAACACAATCACATGTCGCACCACAAGTGCCCATATGCAACAACATGCCACAAAGTCAACAACATCAATATTCTCACAACAAATAGCCCATGGCTCAACCACAATGTGTACAAGAGTTTCAATAATAACAAAATGAATGAGAATGCTCAACAAGGAAAGGTATCTCTATAATTAACAACTTCGCCTCAATATGATAACGACTATTACTACTTCAACACCAATAACTCAACAAGATGATATTCCACGAAATAACAACTTCAATTAAAAGTGATTCAACAATTAAGAGATACCGAGGCAATAAGGAAGTCAATAACTTCAGCTAAATCATATATGAGTAAAATAACAAGAAAGAGGTAGAACAAGTGCTAACAACGTCAAATAGAGCATGTAAGAATTGATTAACAATGAGAGATATAACATGTTATGACAATTCAATTAAAGGCATGGAAAGAGTCTAGATAACCTAAATCGGTTAACTACCACATATATCCCTTATACCCACTTGTCACCTTGCATACACAACTTTCACATAAAACAAATAGCACAATCAGCCCAAATCCTAAGGGGTAGTCTCCCCCCCCCAAATAAAGTTAGGAAAGATACTTACTCAGTTAGGAAAACTCAACCCCCATAAATAGCATTCCCTCTAAAATTTGCCTCCACACGGCTAAAATCTAACCAAAAATGACTTAATAACATCAAACAATGCAAGAGAAACCAAATACAATAAATAAAGCTATGATCTTTATATTTTTCCCAAAAAGTTAACAAACGTCAACCACGGGCCAGCCCGGTCAGAATCTGAGTCCAAGGGTAGGTTCCGACTACCCATAATCCCACGGGTCCATATATGTATTTTGTTTTCAAATCCTAGTCCAAATCGACTCTCAAAACTCAATTCTTCCCTTTTCAAAAACATCACAACATTTCCCATTTTTCCTCTTTAATTCTCATAGATTTGATGTCAAAATCTAAGGTATATTCATGAAATATAGTTGGAAAATGATTAGAATCACTTACCCAATATTTGTAGATGAAAATCCCCTCCAAAATCGCCCAAAACCTTGTGAGAAAAAGTAACTAAATTTCGAAATAAGAATAAAAAATTATAGCAGTTGTCCTAGCTCGATTCAAGTCCTAGATGATCCCAAAACTCATGTTTGATAAGCCCAACACAAGCCTTGCGATATTACACCCAAGATAGCCTCTTGAATCACCCAATTTGGCCTTAAAATGAGGGAGATATGATCTATTGATGTTTTAAAAGAAATCTAAAAATTTCCATGGCATTTTCGTAGTTATTTACACAAATAAAAAACTAGCAATAAGAAAATATTCGTTTTATTATCTAAAATTCATTCGGAACCTCCAATACACAAACCATACATGCATTTCAATTACAAAACATGATACGAACCAGCTCGCGCAGTCAAAACAACGTAAAGAGGTCATCTTGATCCGATATTGAACATGATCAAACTTCAAATCCTTAACTTAACTAGTTTCTCAACCAATGTTCCAAAATACACCCGAGACCCCAGGGTCCCTATCCAATCATACCAACAAGTACAAATACATCATACAAACTTATCCAAAGCCTCAAAACACCCACGAGAATATCACAACAAAGAACCAAGGCTTAAATAGAACATAATTTCTCTTAAGTTGTTAAATCTACATTCTTTCAAAAGAGTGTCCGAATCACAATTAAACACTTCAGATTACTATCAAATTGCACACAAGTTCAATTCAACTATATAGACCTATCCAAAGTCTCGGAACACCGATTGGAGTCCAATAAAATCAAATTCAACTCGTGGTCAAACTTATGAACTCTTAATACTGTTTAACTCCAATCCATGTGGATACGATATTATATTATACTATATTTTACTAGCGAGTATATTTAAGTGTGTGTTTCGAGCTTGTCAATATTTGGCGCCATTGCCGGGGATTGGCAATCAATAGTGTTTGAAATAGTTTGTAGTGCTAATTCAGAAATTTCTCTTTTTCTTTTTATTTTCTTTTTCTTTTTTTACATTAGGTGTTCTTTGACTCTGCGTAGGTTACAAGTTAGATTGGTGCATGACTTGAGCTTCTGCTAAAGAATTGCTACCATACGAACCAGAGATAGAAAAAGAACTGCGACAAATGAGGAAGGAAAGAAATCTCACCGAGATGTTTGAAAAGGTTGGGCAATCCTCAACCAAAGAACTTATGGCTGGAATAGGTGATGATAATATAGATTTGGCTGCAAGAGAGGCAGCCCAATGAAGAGAACAAGCTGCAAGGGATGCTGAGGAAGCAGCTATTAGAGATGCACAACTTATCTACGAAAAAGAGAGAGGTCATAGAATTGCTCAAAATCAACCTTTGGGTGCAGACCAGTTCGGAAATATAGTTCCCATGCTTGGGAGACCACTTGGCGATTATGCTAGACCGGTCTACAATCAAGGATTATCAAGTGTTCGACCGCCTCCAATTGCAGCAAATAATTTTGAGTTAAAGCAAAGGTTTCTTCAAATACTTCAGAATTGCTGTATTTTCAGAGGGAAGCCCAACAAAGATCCAAACACACATCTAATGGACTTCGAGGAAATTATGTACACCTTTCAATACAATGGTGTGTCATAAGATGCAGTTTACTTAAGGACATTTCCCTTCACACTCAAAGGTGATGCAAAGAAGTGTCTTCGAAGCTTACCTAATTCATCAATTAGAACATGGGATTAGATGACCAAAAAATTTCTTGATAAATATTTCTCATCAGCTAAGACGGGCAAGTTTAGAAGAGAAATCCATAACTTCTTCCAGAAAGATACTGAGACTGTGTTTGAAGCTTGGGAGAGCTTTAAGGAAATAATCAAAAAGTGTCAACATAGCGGAATTAAACTCTGGATGCAACTCCAGGACTTTTGGGATGGATTGACACCGGCCTCACGTATAGTATTGAGCAATGTGGCTGGAGGTCCGTTGATGAAGAAGACTCTAGAGGAGTTAGTCACAATTCTTAACGAGTTATCTCAAGATGCAAATCAGTGGCCCTCTGAGAGTGCTGAAATAAGAAGACCAACTAGTGTTCACCATGTTGATGCTACGACATCTATGCAGGTACAGCTTGATGCTATGGCCAAAGAGAGAAGGAAGCTAACCTTAGCATCGATATAGAGTGAGCCTCACACATCTTGTGATATATGTGGAAGAGGATACCCTACTCATGAGTGTCAAGCCTCCACTGAGGAAGTGAATGCTGTGAGAAATTATAATGGAATGGGTTAGAGGCACCCCGGTTTTTCATGGAGTTCATCTGGAGGTACTACAAATGCTTGGCCACAAAACAACTCTAGACCGTAGGGACAAGGAGCTCCAGCATACCAAAATTAGCAGAGGCAGCAATTTTAGCCTCAACAACCCATTCAGCCGGGTTTAGAGGATCTAATGAAGGCTTTCATCATCAAGACTAATGAGAGGCTTGAAACTCATAGCGCAGCTAAACGGGAACATGGAGCGGCTATCAAAGAAATAGGTATTGGTTTCGAAACTTGGAAAGACTGGTTGGGCAGCTAGCCACTTTATTATCTGAGAGGATACCATGAACTCTCCCCGCTGATACTGAGAGAAATCCCAAAGAAACAATGAATGAAGTGACCTTGAGAAACGGGCAAGTATTGAAAGATACCACCCCGATCCAAAAAGATATGATACTTGAAAAGGAAAATGGGGAGCAGCGGAAGAATGATATTCGTAAGAAGAAGCGAGGCAAGAAGGGAGCTGACAAAAAGAAGAAGGAAGAAAAATCAAGAAGGGATGAATCTAATGAGAGCGAGCATATGCCTGCTCTACCTTTTCCTCAAAAGCTATATAGAGAAAAGATGGACAAGAAATTTTAGAGATTTCTGGATATGCTGAAACAAGTTAATGTAAATTTTCCATTCACAAAAGTGCTCTTTCAATGCTAGCTTATGCCAAATTCTTGAAGGAGATCCTGGTAAAGAAAAGGAAGATAGAAGAAACCTCAATGGTCAAGCTCACAGAGCATTGAAGTGCGATATTGCAAAACAAACTCCCACAAAAGTGTGGAGATCCAAGGAGTTTTACTATACCTTTCTCTTTAGGCTCTATTAATTTTGATAAATCTTTATGTGATTCTGGTGCCTCAATTAACTTAATGCCCCTATCGATTTATAGGAAACTGGAAAAGGAGATTGGAGAGATAAGGTCGGTACCAATATCTCTACAGCTGGCAGACCAAATGACTCTAATACCCGAGGGGATAGTGGAAGATGTCTTAGTTCGGGTAGATAAGTTCGTATTTCCTATAGATTTTATAGTGGTGAATATGGAGGAGAACATAGAGGTACCCCTCATCTTAGGAAAACAATTCTTAGTAATGGGTAGAGCAATATTAGATATACACGAGACAAAGCTCATGCTTAGAATGGGTGGGGAGACTGCAACATTCGAGATGAATATAGAAACGAGGGTGAAAAAGAAGAAGCCGGATGCAAGTGTTGAGTGGAAAGTGAAGGGCTCAAAAGAGAAGGATGCGACAAGTGAGAAAGATAAGTTTGGGGTGCACCCCAAGAAGGCTGAGAAAAAGGTGTCGGCATGGATGTGCGCACTAGTTCGAAGGCGAGGAATGGATCCCGACTTCGACTCAGACCCCGACTTGATATTTATGGGGACATGCCACAACTTAAACTGTGGGGTAGGGGATAATTGTATGTTGTATGTTGTATGTATATGTGTTAGTTTAGTTTTTGTTTTAGTAGTTAGAGATAAAAATTTGAAAAAACCAAAAATTGAAATGTTTTTGATTTTTTCCGACGATGGATATCATTCGACGGTTTTCTTGAGGTATTAAAGTCGAAAGAAAAAGACAAAATTATTTTTTTTTGTTAGGTAGTATATTAATTCCCCCTTGGTTTTTCTTTGTGGCGCGATTCTTTTTCAAGGGTTTTGTTTGAACCGGGTGTAGTTAATTTTTATTTTTGTTAGTAGTAGGAAATCTTGTGCTATGAATTGAGTTGAAAGCAATATCTCTTAACTTTATTATGCCTTGAGAATAGTGAGTGCTTCAGTTGTGACTCTTAGGCTCAGCTTTTGACTCTTGTATAAGTACCTTAAATTATATTATCATAACTTTGCTTAATTTCTTTAACTAGAGTGTCTTGATTATTCCGATCATGAGTAAATTATGTGCCATGTGTGTGTGAGGATTTTTGTATTCTATGCATTGCATTTGATGTCTAGAACTTGCCCCGTGTATTTGCAAAGAGAAATAGTAGTTTTATTCAGTCTTGGAAGTGATTTAGGCATTTCTTTGTTGAACCAGTTATATACTTTTACCCACCTAATTGTTATGTATCGTAGTTAAGCTTTTTGAGCCTGTAATCCTGTTCCTTTGGCAACCACATTACAAGCCTTACCCATTTGTTTGAATTGACCATCTATTTGAACCTTTTACCTCTCGTGAGCACATGAATTTGTTATGAACTTTGTAAAAGTTGAAGTGTGGGGTGGTTGGTTTGGATTTTGAGTGGAACTAATGAAATAAGGAGAAAGGTGCACTGTTTTGAAAAAGTAAGAGCCACTTGAATTGAAAAAGAAAGAAAAAAATAAGTGTATTGTTGTGCAAAACATTCTTTAATAGTGATAACTCTTGATGTATTTGTGCTAAATGAAGTAGGGAGTTAATGTATATTGATGTGAAGGTGGAGTTTTGGTTTGACATAAGTGTGGGGTTTTGAACAATGAAATGTATGTATTAAAGTACTTAGGGAGATGTAGTCACTCTTATATCTAAATGTATCCTACCCATCCCGCAGCCTATATTACGACCAATGAAAGTCCTACTTGATCCTTGACTAAATGAGCTCAATTAGTAGAGTAGTACACTATGGGAAAGCTTATGGTGCATCTTTTGTGGCATATGAATGTTGTTTCTGAGAGTGAGCAAATTCTTTCTATCTTAAATTCCTAATTGTTCTTAAATTTTATTGTGTTTGGAACTACACTCTATTGTTGTGTGGGGGAACTTGATTCATGAAGCAAAAGGTAATATCGTTTAACTCTATGTTAGAGTAAGTGAGCGGGTTATAAATAATGCATTGTGCTTTTAAGTCAAATCTTGAGGCTAAGATGTTACGGTATTGTACTTAATCTGTTTTAAATATTCTTGGTATGATGAATTACGAGAGTTGTTTAAAAAAGGTCGTGTCTATGTAAAGTGTAGTTTGATTGTTAGAGGACGAGCAATGGTTTAAGTGTGGGGTGTTGATGGTAGACTATAATCTCGTGTTTTAATCGCTTATTACACTCTAATTTACTGCACTTCTATTGTATTTGAGCTTTAATCGCTAGTGTTTTGTACATATTGTGTGTTTATGCATTGTAGGAGTGATTTCAAGCTATGCAGATGTTATAGAATGAATTCGAGTAATTTGGAACTTTGAAGTCTGAGTAAAAGACCAAGGAATCAAGCCAGAATTGTGTTCCGGGGTTGAGGACCAAGTTTGGACATCAAAACACAAGCAAAATCTGCACCATGCGGCGCGCCTGTGCAAATTTTACAGAGTAATTGTCCTATTTTGCGTAGGAAAAGGTGATTTCATTTGGGCCTGACCCTACTTGGTATAAATACACGGAAAAATGTTATTTCCTGGACTTTTGACACATAGTAGACCTAAGGAGGCTAAGGAGGAGTTGCAGAAGCAAAAGCACAAGGAATTCATCATTCAATTCTCACTCAGGACACGAGTTTGAATCATTTTATGTTTGCCTTTACTTTAAACATATTTGTGATAAATTGCTCCATATCTATGGAGTAGTTCTCTTTAGGGTTTGATGGATTTGGTGTTTTGATATTTGTTTTTGGATTATAACTCTAGTTTTATGTATTAGAGTATTTTGGATGATTTAATTACTGCATCTACATTCACTTGTTCATGTAATCGAGAGAGTCATAACTTATGATATATCTGCATTATATTGTTGGTTGAGTTCATTGATTCTTCTTAGTAATCGAAAGAGGCTAGTTGAATTGTTGATTAAACCTAGTTAGGAGGATAATCGAGAGAGGTTCTCCTAAAGACCAATCCACTACGCATTATTGCATATCTTCACTTGCTTAAATTGGTTCATCTTGTGAGGTTGAGACTTAATCGAGAGAGGAGTTTCTACTAAGAATTTGAACTAATAATTGAGTAAATTCGAGAGACTCACTTAATATTAGAAGGGAATTGTCTAGAGTTAGATTCCAAACAATTATCTTGCACCTATCCAATCAACCCCTATTTTCTCCCACTGATAACTTCCTTTCTTACCTTTGCTTCGATTGTCATTAGTCAATTAGCTTTAGATTCTTAGTTAATTTTAATTATTAATCATATAAATCTAAATTGCTGATCATCTTGGATAGCAATCTAGCTACAAACTACGACTGTTTAACTCCAATCCCAATGGATACGATATTATATTATACTATATTCGACTAGCGAGCATATTTAAGTGTGTGTTTCAAGCTCGTCAAATTCTTCTAGGAACTCCAAAAACAAATCCGAACATAGTACAAGTCCAAAATCATCATACGAACCTATCGGAACAATCAAAGCCCGATTCTGAGTTCGTTTATCTCGATTCCGGGTCCGTTTATCCGAAAGTCAAACCTTGGTTTAACTTTTCCAACTTAAAACTTCTAAAATGAGAATCATTCTTCCAAATCAATCCTGAACCGCTCAAAAACCGAAACCTACCATACACGCAAGTCATAATATATAATATGACGCTACTCAAAGTCTCAAACCACTGAATATAATGCTAAAGCTCAAAACGACCGATCGAGTCGTTACAAAGTCTAAGACGACTATTGAATAGCAAAACATTATCCCCTTCATGACACTCTTTTGGCATAATCATATGATCATACCACCATTCCGTCTTCTACTAAAACATTTACACATTCTCATACATGCCCAATCGAATTTTGTCCAACTCATTCATTTGTAACCATCCATTCTCACATGCAAGACTAAAATTAAAATTAAACAACTTAATTGCCCAATATGCTTTACGTTCTGCCTATATAGATAAATATCACGATATCCCAAAAATTAGCTTATAAGATAAAGTCCCTGTGATTGTTTTGACAGCTATTCTATATGCTTATAGAGCTTCATCTAGCTTCACAGACCAATCCTTAGGAGAAGCACTATCATTTTCTCAAGAATTCGTTTAAGCTCGTGGTTAGCCACTTCAACTTGCCCACTAATTTGTGCATGATATGAGGTTATCATTTTATGTGTTATCTCATATTTAGACATAAGTATAGAAACTACTTATTCACAAAATTAGACTCCTTTTGACTAATGATATCTCGAGGTGTGACAAATGAGTGAAGATATTCTTCCTAAAACATCACACACCACAACGAGCATCATTAGTCCTAGTAAAGATTTCCTTGACCCACTTAGAGACATAATCAATGGCTACTATGATATACTATTAAGAATGGGATTAAGGGAAAGGGCCGATAAAGTCAATACAAACACAAAACATTTTACATACTGGAATTGAGTTTAGGAGAATGTAATTATCACGCCCCAAAATCGAGGAGCGCGACCGGCGCTCAACCGAGTGAACCCAATCGTGCAATTAACACGTCCACATCATAACATAGTTTGTCTTTCCGAGCACCAATACACAACCTACACTATGTCTACGGAGTCTCTATAGATAAAGAATAGTACAATGATAATGCCAGAAATAAGGCCCCGGCTATACCTCAAACCGAATACACAAAGTACAAAAGATACATGACCCCGGAATGAAGTGGGGCTCACCAAGTCAGCTGGGAAGAAGGTGTACTGCTATCAGTGATCAATATCTCCTGCTGTGGAACCACCTGCATCCATTTAAAGATGCAGCGCCCCCGGCAAAAGGGACGTTAGTACCGTCGAATAGCACTAGTATATATAACTAAACAGTTTCTCGATAGAATGATAAATAATACAATAAGATTATCATAATATCAATGAAAGCCTTAATACCATTGTCCACAATACCATTATTCACAATACCAGTATTCACAAAACTAGTACCACCATACTCCTAGCACGGAGTCCGATCACGACCCGATCGGCTAGGCCATCTCATTAGAGACATCAACCACAATTTCTCTCAATATCAATACCACCGTCTTTAGAACGGAGTTCGATCACGACCCGATCGGCTAGGCTATCCATTAGGGACATCAACCGCAATTACCATTTCAATTATAATTTCCAGCACAATCACCACCATGTGTGCGGCATGGTGTCCGATCATGACCCGACCGACTAGGCCGTCTTATTTGAGACATCTACCTTTTTATATGAACCATCACATTTTGTATTACTTCACATCTTTTCATTTCATTAGCACTAATGGCCATAATTATAAGATCATTCTTGGTACGTTGGCTATATTTAGTATTTCGTGCTCACCTTATCAATTTCAAATATCATTATCATCGTCAACAAGAAATACAATTCAAATCAAGGTGTGTAGTACACATGTGATAAATTTAGAGTCTAAGGCACATAGAGATATTTCACAAAATTTGGCATAATAGCCTTCATTTGAACTTGACTTAAAGTCGAAACATTATTAACGCACAACCCATATTTTAACACATCCTCAATTGGTAACATAACATGAATAAAGCCTTTGGGATGCTTGTTGAACATATATCTTTCAACCCAATCTTACTCGGAATAGCTAGTTTCATAATGAATCACTCGGGACTTACATAATATACCTGAATATCGTGGGATTCAATTTTAAGAGAAGAGTTTAGCCAACATACCTCACTTGAGCTTCCTTACACTCTAAATGTTCCGGAATTCTTAGCAACTTCAATCTATTTTAGAAATATAACAAATTGAACCAAAATTAGGAAGATGATTATGGTTCTAGCTCATTTGAGCATTTTATCAAACACTAGATGTACATTAAGGTTTCAAGGTCCTTTCATGGAGGATTCCATCATCCCACAATCCAACCTTTACCATTTTTAGCTCAACAATCTTTTTACACCCTTTGATATCAAATGCATGTAAAATAACCAACCCTCTTGTCCAGAAATTATATTGCTTATTATCCATTTCTACACAAAATTCGAAATTGAGGGTTAGGGTGTAGAATCTTACCTCTAGGATGAAGACCTAGTGAGCTTCCCTTCTCAATCTTCCAAAACTTGGGCAAGAATTGAAGAACAATTATTGGAGAACACCTTCTCACTCTAGGGCACCCTCTCTCACTCTAAAATGTCAGATAATAGCTCAAAAATGACCCAAAGAGTGTATTTAACGAAATAGGGTCGGGTTTTAAAAATCCAAAAATGGAGCTCCAGAATAGGTTCTGCTGTCGCATATGTGACCGCATAATGGTTATGCGGACCGCATATCGGTCCCATAATTGGTTACAAAATAGCCAAAAGAACTGCCTGTGTATGCGGTCACTATGCGGTCCGCATAACTGTTATGCGGTCGCATAGTCGACCGCATAGCTGCTTCCAGAATAGCCCTCACCTGCTCACTTCTGCGGCCATTATGCGGCCAGCAGAGTGATTATGCGGTCACATAATGGACCTCATACATGCACATTTCCGGCAAAATCCTCAAACACGTAAGCCTAGTCTGGCACCATGAAACATTATTTTCTTTGCAAATTTTACCAGGCCTTATACTTAAGTACTTCGAAATTTTTCGGGGTATTACAGTAATGACCCGATCGGTCGATTTGAGACTTAGCATTTCATTAGGCAATTCGAGACTTTGAGTAGCTTTATATGATATATTATATCTTGCATATATGATTAGTTTTGATGTTTGCAAGGTTCGAGATTGGTTTGATAGAGTGATTCTCAATTTGGAAGCCTTGAGTTGGAAGGGTTGGCCAAGGTTTGATTTTTGAGTAAATAACCTCGGAATAAGAATTTGATGGTTTCAATTGGTTCGTATGGTGATTTTGGATTTGGGCATATATTCGGATTTGAATTTGGATGTTGCTAGAAGGTTTTGGCTCTATTTGTCGAAAGTTGGCAATTTGAAGAATTTGAGAGTTTATATGTTTGAACGGGAGTTGACTTTGGTGTTATCAGAATCCTATTGTGGGTTTGAAACCATGGATAGGTTCATTTAGCTGATTGGAACTGCTTTGCAAAGTTTGGGTGTTATCCGGATTGTCTAAGTGTGATTTGGACGTGTTCAACGAAGTTAGAAAGTTTGAAACTTAAGAGAATGATTTGATCTTCAATTCTTGATTTTGGTGTTATTTGTGGTGCTTCGAGTCTTTGGATAAGTTTGGATAATATACTTGTACTTGTTGGTATAATTGGACAGGGTCGCGAGGGGCTCAGGTGTGTTTTGGATCATTGGTTAAGAGACTAGTTAAGTCAAAAATTTGGAGTTTGACCATAGTGAACATTGGGTTAAGACGACCTATTTTCGGTGTTTTGAGTGTGCGAGTAGGTTTGTAGCTTGCTTTATGATTGTGCATATATGATTTGTATTTGAGAGGTTCCGAATGAGTTTTGGGGTGCTAATACTAAGATTTTGCAATTGCATAATTATCTGGTGCGATAATTTTAAAAATACCGGTTATGTCCCTAAGTTCGTCCATAAATTTCAAACTTCCTTTAAAACATCAAATTATCGCATCTCTTTAATTTTAAGGCCAAATTGGGTAATTGAGAAAGCTATCTTGGGTAAAATTTGGAAACAAATTTATTGGGCTTGTCAAAGGTGAGTTTCGAGATCATCTAACATCTAATTCGGGCTGGGATAACTGCTTTAGTTGTTTTACTTGTTTCGGGATTTAGTCACTTTTTCATACAATATTTTGGAAGAGGCAATGTTTGAGGGTATTTTCATCACTACATTATGTGTAAATAATTTTTACTTAGATTTGGTTAAAGATCTTGATTTTCCATAGATTTGTATACCTAAAACTTGGATTTTCATAGTGAAAAATTGGAATTTTTGTCTACAACTTAAGAGGGTGAATATTGGGGATTTGGGAGTCGATTTGGACTTGGTTTTGGAATCTAATCACATATTTGATTTTATGGGATTATGAGTAGTCGGGATCTACCCCTTGACTCAGGTTTTGATCATGTGGACCCGGATTGACTTTTGAAATCTTTTTTATATTTCTTTAGTCAATCCACTAGGCGCTGTGCCTAGAGTTAGATTTTTTATATATAAATCAAGTAAAGTACTATAAAGGAGGGGGACATGGACCTTACCTCCAAACCTATGATGGACTCACAGTCAATTATCCAAACATGATAACCAATTGGATCCTGTGCACTAAGTGTAGTTAGACCTATGTAAACAAACCAATTGACTATCCACATTTGGTAGTCAATTGGATCACCAAACAACAATGTTTACTAAGCCTAGGTCAACTAAGTAAGAGAGATGAAAGGATTCCTTCCATGTACAAAGGATCCTAAAACAGATAGAAGGTGGATTCTCCCTATGAAAGAGGACAAAAAAATACAAGCATTTAATGGGAACAATCCTATGGATCAATGTATTTATCTTCGACTCGACTTTAACGATATCATGAGAGAAAGCCATGGTGAAGATAAAAAATAGTAGAAATAAGTAAAGTTACGAAAGTAAACTATCTGTGTATGTTATGAATGACAGAAGAGATGGAGCATGGGAAACTTGACTGTTGATGTACGTTCTACAACATCAAATAATTCCAAAAAAAGTCTCCTATTCTTTGTTGTTTCCTGTGATTGACCATAGCAGTTGTCTACATTACAAAGAGTTTTGAGAGCCTGTTGTTATCATAAAAAAAATTTGGGCTTTCATGTTGAATTGGTGGCAGGTGGAAGCAGATGTAGGAGTTTATGCATTTTCTGAATGCAAGATTCTACACCTGGGGGTTGCTGGTAATTGAAGGATACTAGACTGCTTGGTTTGAGCCCCTAGGTTTATCCATGATGGTCCTTGTCTAACATCATATCTATGTGTGATGATTTGATCTCATGTGCCCTTTATATTGAGCAACTATAATAACCTGGACAACTAGGTTTGGTCCCCTAGATGTGTCCTGTTGGTTGCTTGTTTGAGGGGAGCATGTGTGTATAACTAACAATGGGTAGTCTGCCTGCACCCTTTGAGATGCTCTTAGTGGAATTAACATTAGAAATGCTAATAGAACACACTGAGAACATCTCAATGAGTTAGACATGTTCATGGTACCTACAAAATTAGCAAATATGTTAGTGAAAAACAAGACCCCCTCTACAGAGTAGATGGGGTGTGGTGTCCACACTATCTACCAGCTTCTAAGATGTAATTAATGTTTATGTATGGCTGTTGCATATTTGGAAGTCCAATGGAGAATGTGGTGGGATGTTGGTGGTTGATGGAAAGTGTGTGAGATGTTGTTAGCTAGAGAGGCAGAATGCTTCATGTAGTGTATGAGCACTTCTTATCTTATGTGAACCATGAAAGGGTGTGAATGTGACCCTGTAAGACGAAGGTAAATAGAACCAATTGAGACAGCTAAGTATGCTACCATAGATTTGTCCCAACCGGGGTGTGTTATGTTCAATCGATCATGAGTGGTCATCAAAGAGTGATATGTTGTATGCCTTTGATAGGTTCTTAGTAGAATGAGCATTATAAATGCTAATACCACATACTGAGTATAGATAAAAGGATTGAACATATCATGGAAAGTTGTACCTACAAAAGAGAAGCTAAAGTTAGTGTTCTGTGATGCATCCATGTCTTTCTTCCAGAATAATTGGACAAAAAACTCATCATTTAGAGGTGGGAGATTTCTCGGTGAAATGATTTCAATGGCATATACCTGAAGGATTGTGTGTGTGAGTGTAGTGTGATGTTCTGTACTGGTGTGCCTGTTGGTCAGTTTAGGAGGGTACTGGGTTGGTGTTTGGGTTTGAGAAGGAAGATGGTGTTCAACTAACTTAATGTAGTTGTTATGTCTATACGTTGGTGGTGGTAGGTGTGTTTTAAGGTGTGGGCAATTATATTTGTGTGTTAAGGACGGTTGGTTTGCACTTTGGATTTCACAGTGCATAAGCACCAATTCAGATGGTCAGTAGGCCAAGGATCTCCCTCTATCCACTGATAGATTCTCAGTGGATTGAATAAAAATCTAGGTGGGTAACACCACACCCTGAAAAGGAGTCAGTGGACATAATAATTGATCACTGGGAAAACCTGTAGAAAAGGAAACAAATGTTAGCTTGAAACTGTGCACTAGTGCTCTCCTCCAACATGATTTGAGCAAGGAGATGTGTGTATGTTTGTTCACCCAGGATGTATGGTTACGTGTGCTCCCATGCCATCCTGGTAATCTGTCACGACCCAAACCGATGGGCCGCAACAGTCACCCGGTACCTTACTCAACCGAGTACCAACATAACGTATCTCTTGTATCATACTATCATAGGTAAATGAGCCGGAGAGGCTATCGTGAGATAAGTAGAATAAAACATGAGGAAATACTCGACATGATATACCGACTTATACATATGACGTACGGGCCTATAAGACCAAAATGATCACTCGTATACTGAACATAGGCCGACAAGGCCATACAATCTTTCACGTACATAACATATGTCTATAAGCCTTTAAGAGTAGATAAATACCATAAAGGTCGGGACAGGGCCCGCCATACTAATCTATACATGTCCAAATCATACTGACCAAATAAGCAATTTCGGAGCAAATGGAGCGCACCAACACCTTCCGCTGAGCTGATAGCCTACTTGGAGGACTCTCAACCTGTCTATCGGGACCTGCGGGCATGAAACACAGTATCCCCAGGCAAAAGGGATGTCAGTACAAATAATGTACCGAGTATGTAAGGAATAAAAATTAGTAAATAAAAGATGTGAGAGAAATACGGAGTAAAAGACTCAACATGTAAGTCTGAATAGCTATGTGAATCATTTCATATTTATAATGTCATGCATATGCGTATAAATGTCGTACCATGCATAGGTATATGCATACATAACATCATCAAGCCTTTGAGGGCATCCCATCATATCATATCGGCCACTTAGGAAAATCATCAACGTATACCAGCTGATCAGGTGGTGGTGCATATACAACGCTGTAACCTTTTTCCATATCCCATATATATATAATATACGCGTATATAATGCCATCTGGTCATGGGTCAATATACATGTATAAATGAATGAAATGCTTAAAAAAATACGTTAATTAGATTTCTCGGAACGTTATAAGATCAATATGCCTTTCAGATAATCTTTATCAACTACGCATTTTTCAGACACCCATGAGCAGATGATATAATATTAAGACACATGGAAAATCAAGAACGTAGGCACCTCTAGTATTTCTATAAATAGAGTCATTTATGAAAGTTGTGTATTTGCTCTTTTCGTTTGTATCGTATAGATCATGCCAAAAGAAAGGGAGGGATATCCTTAACATACATTAGCTGATTCTCTTAACAATCCTTCCAACACCCGTCAGACACGACAAAACATGTAACGGTGGATCGAAGTAGGGAAAATCCGTGTGATATTCTTGAGAAAGATTGTACCGGGCTCCCTTAGAATTGCAAATCCCGTTGCTATTACGCAGTATAACTTCGTATGAATTTTTTGCTGAAGATCCGCTACTTTGCTTAATTCTAATCCACCTCTCTTTGTGAATCAGAGGTCTTATACTTTAGTGGGTGTGGGGCCCACTAAGGTGATGACTTAGCCTCTAAATGTGACACCTAATCAAATGAATTAAGAGTCATTAATTTGGGCAAGGTTTGCTGCCACGTTGTGGTTCCTTAGTCTTATCCAAAGTCCTTAATTAATTATCCACCAATTTCTTAATTACATGGTTAATCTCCTATTAAACCAATAATTAACCAATTACCCATATAATTAAGAATTAACTCAAATTACTTAAAATACTACTCACTTTTAATACACTTTATGTACCCTGCTATCATGGTCAAGTGGTACCTTGTATGGCACTAGTCCATAAATACGGGGTAGTATAGCTTGGACCGTATTTTATCTCAAAATAAAAACCTTCAACGCAACTCATTTTCTTTGATATGTTTACCCTCTCACCTTCACGAATTTACTTATCCCTTATTTGAAATAGCATAAATTCTTATAACCTCAAAAATAATCTCATTCCCGAGTCTACGCCGATTAACTTACGGCGAAACTTTAACGTACGAAAATACGGGATGTAACATCTCATTTCCGAGCTTTCATCAATTTACTTATGGCGTACTTTTACGTACGAAAACATGGGGTGTAACATCATTCCCCCTTTGGAACATTCGTCCTCGAATGTTGACTGATGCACTTATCATTATCATAACCTATAGTTTTTGCGAATATTTTAGTGCTCTCCTTGCCATCTAGGCAACTGTTCTGTGTATGAATCTAAAGGTCAAGACATTCCCCCCTTTAAGCCTCTTTCTCACACCACGACTTGTGGTCGGAATTCTTCAAATCTTGTAACTATTGCTATCTTCTATCATGCAGTCTGTATGACTTTGTCCTTGTATGTGCGCTTATGCGACTCTTTTCTTATTTTTCCTCCAGCCTTTAGTCAATTTCTAAGCCCTACTTTGTGAACATATATAGAATTATGACAAGTTGTCCCTCTGGGCGTCTATGGCTTTACTATATCTAAGTAGTTCATACTATACCATAACTCTTACTTCGATTTACTACCAAACTCCAGGTTACTCTCGTTGCTTATCCCATATGTATAAATCTAAGCCCTTTAATGCTTCCTCATTACTGTTCATCTTAAGAATGACGGCCTAATCTCATCTCATACTTGTATCTCTTATCCATCCATTGTTGATTCACCTCAATATTGATCTATAATCTACCACTGATAAATTGAAACCTCTTACGTAATTACTAGGGCTCACGTTGCATTGAGAAACATTTGATGTGATTTTTCTGATCCACCGTGGGGCTATACCATACTTCCACAATCGTATTTCATAGCATACCAATGTGATTCACCTTACGTGGGTATTTTAATCCTATACAATTCATGAAATCCCCCTTTTGTTTTCTTCAAATCATTACTCAATCGAAGGCCCAAACGTCATCCTTTATCTATCACAATTACACCCTTATTCTACTACCAGAGCAGCATTCCATGTCTTCTAATGCTATTAGTCTTAGTCTTCTTTGAGTTCATGCATGCTATACTGGGTTTTCTATAACTTAGAGAAACCATTAGCTCTCTTGTTTTCATGGGCTTAATCCCGAGGACTTATCCATTGTCGTCACCTTCTCACTCGTCCTTTCTTATCCTTACTCTTGTCTTTCAAAAACCTTGTCGCTTTCCCATACATTAGCTTGCGACCTACACATATCTATTTATACTACTCGCAACCTTCCTTCAACTTGCTTGCATCATAAATTTCCTTATGTTATTCTGGAACATCAACCAATACATTACATCGTCTCTAACTCTTCTTTATTCTCTTAACTAGACCTCTCGGTACCTAGAAACCGTAGACTGGAAGATATGCCACTGACGCCGCCGCTATCATTCCTGGATACTGAATCCCAGTACTTCTAGCCTTCTACCTGAAGTATGGACTATACATAACCTTACGCACCTGAGTATCTCGTACGTTTTTCACCTTTACTTTACTTACCTTAAAATCTCGCATCATATCTTCTGTCTCTTTCATGACCTTCCTTCCACATAGGTATAATTCACATCCACACACTGACTTCTTGTGAGGCTGGCACTCTTCATAGAATATGGTTGTTGTACTCTTGTACTTCTGATACTAAGAGTGATCCTCCAATGTTCTTAATCATAAGGTCTAAAATTTTCTTGGTCCAATAATTAGACTCCTGATTTACTTAGTTGATGTAACTCTTTAGTTTCCTCTTCCATGAGATCAACCTTTATGTAGGCTTAAGCTATCTTCCAATCTGTGGCTCATGGTATTAGTTATTACTTTAGCCTTTTATGAAAGCTATGGAATATCTGTGATACCATCATCTCACAATTCAATCCTTTGTCTATGACATGGACTCAATTCTTTCTTTTAACTTATACCGGAGTCTTCTACGGTTGTATGATGTCAACATATATACTACATGGATAATAATCCGAAATCTTAAGTGCGTTCATAACGTAACCAACTCTGGATCTTTGATCGAATAATTCCTTTTGTTCCTTCTCAGGTTTCTTTAAACGTAAGCTATTACTTTTCCTGGTCTTTCTACCCCCTTGTTGCGTGCATACTATCTTATCTTAGTTCCCACACATATTGGAATTCCATACAACCATATGATCTTGAATATCACCTTTTAATTTTTTTCTTCTTCCCGTTCATTAGCCACGGTAGGTGCCACTTTCTTATGGAGTGCATACAATGTTGTAATGAGACTGTTTTTACATGACCAATTGTTCTTCACATTGCTTCTTTTACTTGTTAAAACTTGTATCTACCTTCTAATTCTCTCATTTCGTTTCACCATATGGGTGGATAGATACTCTTGCCTTAATGCTCCTTATCAAGAAGCTTACATGTCTTAATACATACATGTTCTGCTAAAGACCTCACATTTACTTATTATAAGCATCATGCAAAATCGAGTTCCTCTGACTCAGCCCTTCCACAACTATATCTCTTACCAACCGTCTTTCTGGATGCAGGTATCGTTGTATTACGAATAAGATAGAGTTTAAGAGTTTGAATTCTTATAACTGAGCTCTACCACACGATCTAGAGTAAGAATAAAGAGTGACAATCCTAAAAGCCCTGTTGCCTCCTACTTATAAGTGTGGTGAACAACACACCCATAAATCAGAGTCTACTAGACATGGCATGTAGACTCCCCAGGACAGAACTGCTCTGATACCACTTTTGTCACGATCCAAACTGATGGGTCGCAACGGGCACCTTACTCAACCGAGTACCAACATAACGTATCTCTCATATCATACTATCGTAGTAAATGATCCTGAGAGGCTGTCCTAGCATAAGTAGAATAAAACATGAGGAAATACTCGACATGATATACCGACTTATACATATGTCGTACGGGCCTATAAGACATAAATGATCACTCGTATACTGAACATAGGCCGACCAGACCATACAATCTTTCACGTACATAACATATGTCTACAAGCCTCTAAGAGTAGATAAATACCATAAAGGTCGGGACAGGGCCCCACCATTACTAATCTATAAATGTCCAAATCATACTGACCAAATAAGCAACTATGGAGCAAATGGAGCGCACCTACACCTTCCGCTGAGCTGCTAGCCTACTTGGAGGACTCTCAACCTGTCTATCAGGACTTGCGAGCATGAAACGCAGCGTCCCCAGGCAAAAGGGATGCCAGTACAAATAATGTGCCGAGTATGTAAGGAATGAAAATCAAGAAATAAAAGACATGAGAGAAATATGGAGTAAACGACTCAACATGTAAGTCTGAATAGCTCTGTGAATCAGTTCATATTTATAATGTCATGCATATGTGTATAAATGTCGTACCATGCGTAGGTATATGTGTACATAACATCATCAAACCTTTGAGGGCATCCCATCAAATCATATCGGCCACCTGGGCAAATTATCAACAAATACCAGCTGATCAGGTGGTGGTGCGTATATAACACCGTAACCTTTTCCCATATCCCATATACATATAATATACGCGTATATAACTCCATTTGGTTATGGGTCAATGTACATGTATAAATGAATAAAATGCATAAAGAAATATGTTAATAAGATTTCTCGGAACGTTATAAGATCAGTATGCTTCTCGGATAAACTTTATCAACTATGTATTTTTCTAAGACCCATGAACAAATGATATAATATTAAGACATATGGGGAATCAAGAACATAGGCACCTCTAGTATTTCTATGAATAGAGTCATTTATGAAAGTTATGAATTTGTTCATTTCGTTTGTATCGTATGGATCATGCCAAAAGGACAAGAGGGATAGCCTTAACATACCTGGGCTGATTCTCTTGACAATCTTTCCAATACCCGTCAAACGCGACAAAACATGTAACGGTGGATTGAAAAAAAATTCGTATGATGTTCTTGCGAATGATTGTACCAGGCTCCCTTAGAATTGCAAATCCCGTTGCTATTGCGCAGTATAACTTCGTGTGAAATTTTTGCTGAAGATCCGCTACTTTGCTTAATTCTAATCCACCTCTCTTTATGAATTAGAGGTCTTATACCTTAGTGGGTGTGGGGCCCTCTAAGGTGATAACTTAGCCTCTAAATATGACACCTTATCAAATGAATTAAGAGTCATTAATTTGGGCAAGGTTTGCTGCCACATTGGGGTTCCTTAGTCTTATCCAAAGACCTTAATTAATTATCCACCAATTTTTTAATTATATTATTAATCTCTTATTAAACTAATAATTAACCAATTACCCACATAATTAAAAATTAACTCAAATTACTTAAAATACTACTCACTTTTAACAAACTTTATATACTCTACTATCATGGTCATGTGGTACCTTGTATGACACTAGTCCATAAATAAGAGGTATTATAGCTTGGACCGTATTTTATCTCAAAATGACAACCTTTAACGGAACTCATTTTCTTTGATATGTTTACCCTTTCACCTTCACGAATTTACTTATCCCTTGTTTGAAATAGCATAAATGCTTATAATATCAAAAATAATCTCATTCCCGAGTCTACATCGATTAACTTACGACGAAACTTTAACGTACGAAAATGCGGAATGTAACATCTCATTTCCGAGATTTCATCAACTTACTTATGGCGTACTTTCACATACAAAAATATGGGGTGTTACATAATCAGCCTTATCCATTTGAATTGGAAGTGTTAGCATTTTGAATTGGAATTTGTTGGTTTTTTTGTGTATGAAAGCTGGGGTTCTCATTTGTTCCAACATTATTTGAGCTCTAATAAAAGTTGGTAGGTCAAAGAGATGTTGTTAGTGTGTCAGTTGGGAAATATCATGGCTGAGCTTTGAAAGAGAGTCTGCAAGGTAGTTTATTTCCCTGTACACATGTGAGCACTTGAATTCCTCACACTGGTTGCACAGGTTTATCAGTTTCTGCAGGTGCACCAATTTTGCACAGGTTCCAAGGGGGTTTAGTAGCTTTGTTGATCCAGTGGATGAGGAGAGAAGAATCAGCTTCTAAGTGTATCTTGTTGAAGTTATTTTCCAGGCACCAATTTATACCTATGATGACTGCTTCAGTCTCTACCGAGTTATTAGTTCCTTCCCCAAGGGGGCTTGCTATGGCATGTATGAATTCCCCCATGATGATCCTCAATGATGATCCCTGTACCAATCTTTCTTGGGTTGCTAAGGGCACTATCATCACTGTTCATTTTCACAAAACCTCTCTTAGGTTTTTTCCATTTCAACTGGGAGATAAAGGTGTGATATTGTAGCATTTCTTCTGTGGAATACAAATCAGTCAAGTTGATAGACCATTGAATATTGGGATAGGTGAGTCCGAGGAGAAGGTTGATGTCAGAATTGATGGAGAAGCTAACTTTGATCATAGATGATTTCTTTGCTCCATATTTGGCACTACATATATCTTTTCATAGATTCCAACAAATGATGATAGGAATAATATCCAAAAGAATCTTTTGCACAACATTATCACTCTTCTGCATCCACCATTTCATTAATAGCAACTTGAGGGCATAACTTTAAAATGAAAAGTAGTTGCTCCTGTAAAGCTCTTCCAGATAGCTTTGGCAAAGTGACCTAAACTGAAGATGTGATCCACTTATTCTGCTTGAGGGCTGATGCAGCACACACACCCCCCTGTTGGTAATTTATTTCTTAGATCTCTCCACAAACAAAATGACCATTTAAAGGGTATCTTCTTATGCCATGTCAACTTATTGGTAAAAAGAACCCATCTCTTCCTTCTAATCACCTCATATGCTGAAGCACAAGTGAACTTACCAGACCTGGTAGGTGTCCATGTAGGTTTATCAGAGGTATGTGCTGAGTAATTGATGGGGATTTGAAGAATCTGGGGAATTTTGTGAGTAGGAGCATGATTGTTGAGCTTTTGAATGTTCCAGTTTCCTGCTTCGTAGAATTGGGAGACAGTGATTTTGCCAAGCCTTCCTCCTGTAGTTTTGAAACCTTCTAAGGAACATGTGCCAGAAGCTAGCATTGCATGAGTGCAATCTCCAGAGAATGTGTGCTTCAGCTTCTTTCATATTACTCGTCATCTTTTTCCATGTTTGCGATTGTGTAGAGTGCCACTTCATAAAAATTGAATGTAATCTCTTATAGTATTTTGCTAAAAAGAAGGTTCTCCAAAAGGATTTCTTAGTTCTGAACAACCACCATTTTTTGAATTCCATCGACTTACATACATCAGCAATAGTTCTGAAACCTACACCCCCCAAGATACTCGGTCATATGCTGTTGCCATATCAAGCTTGATTATAATATTGGTCTCAGTGTTTGGCTTTTTAATATCTTGGACAATTTCACGTGCAAGCATAATGTCCTCCGAAATGCATCTTCCTTTAACAAAGCCAAATTGATTAGCTTAGATGATGTTTGGTAGAATTGGAGCAATCCTCGAGCAGATTAGCTTAGATATGATTTTGTTGATGAAATTACTTAGACTTATAGGTATAAATTCAGTCAAGGATTTAGGAAATTCTACTGTAGGGAGAATGACCAAAAAAGCATAGGTCATGTATCTGGGCATAACACAACCTCCAAAGAACGACAAAACCATGTTCAACATGTCATTCTTGATTACTTCCCAGTAGGATTGGATGAATTTTCCATTCATTTCATCAGGACCAGCTGCACTAGTAGGGTTCATAGAAAAGACTACATCTTTAAGTTCTAGCATGGTAGGGTCCTTGGAGAGTTTTGTATTGTCTTCATTTTTTATCATAGTTGGAATGCAGGGGAGGAGATCCTCTCTAATTAGACTTCCAGGTTTTGTGAATTGTCCTTCAAAGTATCTACAAGCAGCCTCACCAATGGATTCATCACCCTGGATCCATTCTCCTTCCTCATCATTGATCATAAGGATATAAAGTTACCTTCTTCTTCCTCTGATCAAGCTATGAAAATACACGGAATTGGCATCCCCTTATTTAAACTACTGTAGCTGAGTCTTCTATTTAAACACACCCTCTTCTAGTTTCAGGAACCTAATGTATTGAGCCTAAAGATTATGAAGGTTGTTCCTATAATTAGGATCCTTGGTAGCCACCTATTTTTCTTTATCTTCTTTAACCTCCTGTTCATACTCTTTGGGTTTCTGAAAGATATCCCCACCAATTACTCAAAGCACTGGCCAATGCCTTGAGTTTCTGGTGAAAGGTCCACATAGCATTACCATTTACTATCATGCTCCACACCTCTTGAACTAAAGGCATAAAATTCTGATCTTCACCCAACAATTGAGGAACTTGAAGAATTTCTTGGTTGTGTTTAGTCTCACATGTATCTCCATAAGCAGAGGAGAATGTTCAGAGCCAGCTGAGGCCAGATGAGTGATGGTAATAGCAGGAGGAGAAATTAGCCAGTTGTCATTAGCTAAATCTCTGTCCAATCTGTTCCAGACTAGAGAGCATGGACCCCTTCCATTAGACTAGGTGTATCATGGACCATAGAAACCCAAATCAACCATACCACAGTCTTCAATCATATTGAGAAAGTCTATGCTTTTATTAATCCGATAAGGAATTCCTTCAATCTTTTCTCCCATGAAAGTAATAACATTAAAATCTCCTTTTACACGCCAAGGTAAAGTGCATATAGTAGATCTAAATAACAATGATGTAAAATGTGTCTCAAGCTTCGACATGTTTCAACTCAAAAGTCATCTGCGATTCATCCTGGTCCAGAAGATTACCAATGAATTCATGAACCCAAAAAACCCAAATTTTTTTATTAACATTGGAAACTACTTGGTGCATGGATAGTTGGATTTAAAAAAAAATAAGACGGGCATTATCTAAAAAAGGTTCAAGCACAACAATAAAGGAAAGTTTGTGGATTTATTTGAGTGCTTTGAGCCTCTGAATAACACCAGAGGTTCTTATACCTCTACCATTCTAAATTATTGTACTGATTATTTAATCATGGTGGGGTCTTTTATGGTTTTGTGGGACGTTACTTCTTGGGAAATTCTACTTTTGGTCAGTCTGGGTGAGGTTCTCATCCTTGGTGATCCACCATAGGGAGCTATGACACTTTCCTGTTCAGAGGTACCGTTCACTGCTGCTACAAGGAGGTCGCAATGTTGATCTTCATCAAGGTTTTTATTAGTATCATCATCATTATCTCAGGCCCTTATTAACGCTTCTTCAGGTTGAATGGGTCTATTTTCATCTTCTCAATGACATGATGGAGAGAACATGTCTAAAGAACATTGTCCAACCACCATATCAACATGTATTCCTGATATGCTTCAGTTGTTTTTGTTGATATGGGCATGCTAGGATGATCATGCGTAGCAGTAGATACATGGGTAACATTGTTATCAATCACATTGCCTTCAGCTTGACTGTCTCCTTTGTCAACTAGCAATGGCTGAGAAAGTTAAGGATTAGCTAAATGGCCAATCATAGAGCCAATGTAGTCTGCAATCTTGCTAGTCTCCTTTACAATGCTCCATCTTAGCTTAGAAGGATTTTGAATGCTGATCTAAGGAACTTTAGAAGGACCATTTGGGAAGTTCCTCAGACTGTTCTGTAATATTAATCCTTGCATTTCTTCTTCTGATATCTTTTCTCTTTTTCTGATTGGGTTTATTCTTAGCCTTTGGGGGCTGAATTTGAATATCAGATGCCACATGATTTCTTACTTTGGCCGTTTTCCTTAAAACAGACTGGTCATCTTCCTCAGAACTGATCACCTCATAATATTCTTCCTCATCGAAACAATTGGCATTCTCTAAAGGATGGCTAGTGGTAGTAGGAGGTAAAGGGTCCACCCTATGATCGATCACAGGTGTCAAAGAACACTCATACAAAACATGAGGAACACCCACCCCCTTTGGAATCCCATCCTACATGGTTAGTGATTATTCATGACAACTCTTCTTTCCTCCATTGACTTCAGCAAAAACAATAGAGGGAAGGGGGAAATAGGAGTAAGATTCTGAGCAATAGAGTCAACACCCCTTTTTAAAGCAACTGGATGTTCTTTAAGAGTTGAAGTAGTCATACCTGAACTTTGGCCAACATTATTCTTTTTATGTTTGGTATTATCATTTGCATGTTGTTGCCTTTTCATGCCATTCACCTGTTGTGTAGAAGTTTCCTTTGGTAGGACTATTTGGTGTTGTTTTTTATTCTGTTGATGTTGTACTTTGAAATATCTTCTTTTTCGATTCTGCCATTTATTTGTTTGAAGGGATAGCCCCTGCATTTTGGGGCTCAGTTGCATTTTGATTATCTGTAATTCTAATTTCTTTGTCTTAGTTTTCTTTTTGATTTCCTAGACTCTGTGACCCAAATGGTATTCCAATGATGTTTTGTTGTTGTTGATCCTCCTTGATGCCTTCATTCATAGCAATTTCCTTTCTTTATTTGCTCTCTTCATCTTTGATTCTAATTGGATAGGCATGTAAAATATGGTCCAGGTGCTTGCAATATAAGCAATAGTCAGGAATATTTTCATATTGCACCTCCAACTATATTTTATCCCCATTTACATATTGATTCTCATAAAACCTCAACCAAACATGATGTGACCTTACCGTGGTCAAATCAATCTTCATTTTTATTTTAACAACACTTCCTCTAGTCTTTTGGAAAGACGCCAGATCTAAATGTAAAGCCTTCCCAGCAGGAGAATGAAGTAAATTTAGGATCTCCATATAATAAAAATGTCAAGGTAATTCAGGTATGACAACCCATATAGGCACAATGGGTGAGTCTTATGCAGGGTTGAAGGTATGTGTGCAAGCTTCCGGTTTCATCATTTGTCCCAGTATGTACATGAATTGCCTAGTCTAGATAGTGATGTGGTCATACTCATTCTCCAAGTCTATGCAGACTGATCTAGCACTGAAATTAGCTATCCTGACTCCACGTTTTAGCTCAGTATAGGTGACAAATCTTCTTTTGATGACCTCCATTCTAGGCAAAGTGTTTGAGAATTTTCCAATCACCCTATACCTGCAGCTAGCTGCTAACTTGATTATGTAATTATTTTTGTTGAAATGAAATCATGTTGCCCTTGTTTTGTGGTGATCTTCGGCGGTGTGAACTCAATGGGTTCTATTTTTGACTCATGCCTTGCTTTTAATTTGTTACATGAGAGTGAGTAACTATTGGTGGTGGTGGTGCAGGGGGGTTGGTAGGATGTTTATGATTCGGGGTGGTTACATGTTGTTGGTTTTTGAGCTAATGAGAGGTGTTTGCTTCGGTGTGGGCTGTTGTATATGGGTCTTGATATGAGAAGGTTTGTCAAAGTTAGAGGACACCTTGGGTAAGGTATTTTTATTAGTGTTAGGTTGGTGTTTAAGTGAAACAAGGTCTGAGGTAGTTAGCTGGGTACTTTTTCCTTCCACCAATAGCTGAATTGCGGGGAATTAAACTGATGGGGGTTGAGATGGGTTAAATTTGCTGTGGGACTAGGGACATAAGTTCATTAGCAGCCGGAGGGTCATTTTCAAGAGATAAAAAAATAGTGGTGGTTATGGAGTTCAAATTATTATTTTGGCAGGGAAGGTTACCTGAATTTGTGAAGTTAGTGCTCAATTGGTTGTGAATATCAATCTCCATGATATCAGGAACCTCTTCCAATTCACCTGGATGTCTTGTATCACCTGGAACACCATGCCCGACCAACTATAACTTCTTAAAATATTTTTGGAAGCTTAGAGTGGTCGATTCCTGTGATGAATTTGCTTGAAACTTTGCAGGCATGTTCCTCCCGCCCCTTTATAAACATCTCCAATGGTTGACTTTCCTTGAATTGAGCTGTAGGGGAGACTGTCATTTTTTCGAGCACCTAGAGCAGTTACATCGTCCATGATCATCAAACTTAAAATTGATAAGCTTGGTTGGTACCCATATGGAATTGGAGCTAAAGTAGTGTTTTCCTCATCAAGATGAAGAGAATAGCTTTGATTTGGCTCAATTTGGACCACACGAGCATGGTTTCCGACCAAACCACTCTCGATAAAGAGTTACATACCACCAGAGCTATCGATTACCACGGTGAAATCGTCTGAAATTTGGTGGGCATATACGTCTTGATGTAGAGAGCAATATTCATGACTTGGAATAACAAAATTTGACCCAAGATTGGACTGGAAGCTTTTATAAGGGTCCAATCGATTTAGAGCTACAGTGATCGCAATGCCTTTTTGCATATCTGTAGCAAATAGGAGTGAATCTAAGGATGAGGCTTGGATGGTTGTGTGTGTAATAGGTAGCCGATCTTTTTATGACTACTCCGATGGTTTTTCATGGACGGATGTGGATTATGGGGCCATTCTGGTGGGTGACTGGCAGTAGTACCGAAAATCGCTTAAGTAGAGAGACTTTTAAAATTATGAAGGGGGCACATTTTGTGGATTTGATTAAAGATTAAATCTTTATTGTTTGGAATTGATTCCTATGACCTTTTTGATGTTATTGAGTTATATTTGACTAGATTCGAGTTGTTTGATGTTGGATTTATATGAAAAAAGGGTTTGTTATTGATTACAGCTTGTCGGGTGGAGGTAAATCTCTTGTATCCTTGTAAGAGAGGATTTTCAATACATGTGATTTGTTTTCTAGTTGCTACATTATTTAGCCCCCATGTAAATGAGAGGCAATAAGTGTATATGCGATAGCTAGTTAATACTAGATATATATAGGATTATGTTATGCTTTATTTGGACTTTATGAATTGTTTATCCATGTTTCATTGATACTATGTCTACGCGATGAATCTAAATCATGATTAGAAACCATGTATCGGGTTTTGGCTTGTTGGTTTGACTTTATACATGTCCTAGCCTTACTTGACTTATGATTTAGTCATTTTTGGCTTCGTTACTCATGTTTGATATTATGATCGGACTTAAGCATATTTAATGGACATATTGAATTTTTATGAAAAGTTTAATTACATGAATAGCCATGATAATTGTAAGGCCCCGTTAAAATGTTTCTAATGATTTAATATTTTAAAGTACGCCAATGTTATTTGGGAATAACATGTTAGAGTAATAAAGGAGATCCATGGGATTGAACCACATTATTTCGAAATAAAAAGTATATGTTTAAGGTGTGTTGAAGTATAATAAGGAGTTTTGTGAATGGAAAGAATTCGTGTGAAAAAAGTATGATACATTAAGTGGAAAGGATGTCTCAATTCGCACAAGATCCTACTTCAAATGCATGCTGCTACCAAAATGTAATGACTTATGCGGTGATCTAAAGAACAAATTAAAGCCCTTTGAGTCTAGTTTCTTACGTATCAAACCGTTTGTCATTTGCACATTCCTACAAAAAGTTATGTTCAAATACCCAAAGGTTGGCATGTAGCTCGCTATAGAGCTCGCGCGGCCAGGTCTGTAGCATGCTAGACCAGGCTATATCACTCGCGCGGCCAGGTCTGTAGCATGCTAGACCAGGCTATATCCCTTGCGAGGCCAGATCTGTAGCCAGATCCAAAATTTTAGAGTATCCATTTTCCTATGTTTTAAACCCGACCCTATTCCGTTAAAACACCTATCTTGGACTATTTTGAACATATTTTCTGATATTTTGAGAGTGAGAGAGAGAGAGAGAGAGAGTCCTAGAGGGAAAAGTGAATATTCATCAAAATTGCTCTTCAACTCTCAGTTAAAACCTTGAAGATTATCAAGAGAGGCACCTAGGTCTTCTTCCTAAGAGGTAAGATTCTACACCCTAACCCTCAATTTCGAATTTTGTCTAGAATTGGGTAGTTAGCAAGATAATGTTTGGGCATGAGAGTTGTTTATTTTACATGCATGTATTATCAAAGGGTGTAGGAAGATTGTTGAGCTAAAAATGGTAAAGATTGGGTTGTGGGATGATAGAATCCTACATAAAAGGACCTTGAAACGTTGATGCACACCTAGTGTTTGATAATATTCTCAAATGAGCTAAAACCATGTTCACCTTCCTAATCATGGTCCAACTTGTTATATTTCTAAAATAGATCAAAGTTGCTAAGAATTCCGGAATATTTTATAGATTAAGGAAGCTCAATTGAGGTATGTATGGCTAAACCCCCTTCTTCCTAGAATCGAATCCCGCGGTGTTCATGTAATTGAGGTAAGACCTTGATCATTATTGAATTGGCTATTCCTAATATGGTTGTGTCAAAGGATATATGTTCAATATTTATTCTAAACGCTTCATCATGTCACCTTGCCATTTAAGGTTATGTTCAAAATAAGGGTTGTTATGCCAAACTGTATGAAACGCCTCTATGTGCCTAAGATTCCCAAATTGTTGCGTTATGTGAACTTAATGTCTTGAACGAGAAGCCTTATTGTTGTTGATAATGATATTTGAATGTGGAAAAAGGGGACTGAAATTATGAAATATGGCCAAGTGCCAAGAATGATTTTGTAATTGTGATCACTGGTGCCAATGAATCGAAAGAATATGAAAGAATTATGATGTGAGATAATTGAAATTATGGTTATGGTTGATGTCTCAAGTGAGATGGTCTAGGCGATCGGGCCATGATCGGACGCCATGGCGCACACATGGTGGTAATTGTGCTAGAAATGATAATTGAAATTGTGGATATGGTTGATGTATCAAATGAGATGACCTAGCCGATCGGGTTGAGATCGGACTCCGTGTAAGAACACGGTGGTATTGTGGATTGTAGCATATAGCACTAAAGATTACCCAACCTAATAAGATGGAAATTGACTTGAGAACTTATGTGATCATTACTTGATATTTTAGTATTGGTTTGAAGCTCTTATTGAACTCATGACTGTTTTCCCCCTTGTGTTATTGTCCATTCTATTGAGATGGTGTTTTAGCTTTACATACTAGTACTATTCGACGGTACTAACGTCCCTTTTGCCGGGGGAACTGCATCTTTAAATGGATGCAAGTGGTTACATAACAGACAGTGTTGATTGCAGTTAGTGGTACATCATCATTTTCCCAGTGGACTCGGTGAGTCCCATTTCATTTTGGGTTTATGTATTGTACCTTTTGTTTATATTGTGGTCACTTTTTGAGGTATAGCCAGGGCCTTGTTGCCGGCACCATATTTACTCTCTTTTGTATCTTTATAGGATCCGTAGACACTATGTGGGTTGTATATGGGTGTTAGGATCCATTCGAACTATAAGAATTATGTATTTTGACATCATATGTATGTACTTCCTGCTGTATAATTTATGAAATTATGTCTTTTCTTGATCATGGGTGAATTGGGTAGAAAGAATCTAATAGGCTTGCTCGACCGGGTTCACTCGGCTGAGCGCCGGTCGTGCTCCATGGTTTTGGGGCGTGACAATAGTCTCTTATTCATGTTATTACTCATCAACATTTTATTATTATGCCCTGGTGAATTTTCATCATATCATCTCATATGCATATACATGAGTTGGACAGTTGAATATTGAGGAAAGTTGAGAATTTTGGCATCAAGGACATGTAAGCGGATATGATTATTGATGATATTATTAGTGGATCAGGTTTCACGCCGTAACGACGCTTGGATATGAAGTCTTCCCTTTAGAGATAGATTATTACCCATGTTACTTTGGGCTCTATGAGCGCACGCACCAGATTGGTGGTAGTTTGGACACTTGGTCAATGTTAGGCACATGGATTTGTACTGTAAGGTATCGAGAATGGATCATGAGCATGCATTGGTAGCGTAGACTCATGTATTAGATCTTATATACATTAATATTAGATCATGGGCATGCATTGGTAGCTTAGTGTAAGGCCCGGTAAAACTTTACCAAGAACCCGCTGCTTTGTCACGCCCCATCCTCGGGAAGCGCGACTGACACTCAACCGAGTGAACCCGGTCAAGCAAGCCTGTTAGATACTTTCTACCCAGCTCACCCATGATCAAGAAAATACATGATTTCATTAATTAGACAGAAGGAAGTTCATACATACAATAATAAATCGTTTCATTAGCTATTTCGCCTTTAAGTCTCAATATATACAGATTCTTATAGTTTGAGTGGAACAAGTGATCAAACACAATATATACTTTTTTAACATTCCCAACACCCATATACAACCCACATAGTTTCTATGGAACCTCTAAAGATACAAAAGAGAGTAAAGATGGTGCGGGCAATAAGGCCCCGGCTGTACCTCAAAAAGTGACCACAATATAAACAGAAGGTGCAATACATGACCCCGCAATGAAATGGGGCTCACCGAGTCTGCTGAGAAGAGGATGCAGCACTATCTGTGATCAACACTATCTGTTATATAACCAGTTGCATCCATTTAAAGATGCAGCGCCTCCGGCAAAAAGGACGTTAGTACCGTCGAATAACACTAGTATGTAAAGCTAAACACCAACTCAATAGAATGAATAATAATAATACAAGAGTAACATTCAAGAATTCAATAAGGGCTTCAAATAATATTAAAACATCAAGTTAAAGATCACATAAGTTTTCAAGTCAATTTCTACGTTATTAGATAGGATGGTTTTTAGTGCCGATATGCCACAATCCACAATACCACAGTGTTCTTACACGTAGTCCGATCTCGACCCGATCGGCTAGGTCATCTTATTTGAGACATTACCATAATTTCGTTATGATTTCCAGTAGAGTACCACCATGTGTGCGACATGGTGTCCGATCACGGCCCGATTGGCTAGGCCGTCTTACCCAAGACATTATCGTTTTCAGTCAATGATTTCGCATCATACTTCTTTCACATCTTTTCAATTCATTTGCACTAATGGCCACAATTATAAAGTCATTCTTGGCACTTGGCCGTATTTCATAATTTCCAGTTCCCTTTTTCCACATCCAAATATCATTATCACTATTAACAATAATAACGCTTCCCATTCAAGACATTAAATTCACACATGAGCAATTTGGTCATCTTAGGTACATAGAGGCTTTTCATACAATTTGGCATAACAACCTTTATTTGGATCTTGACATGAAGTATTAACATTTCTAGCACATATTCCACATTTTGAACACATCCTCAAATGACAACTTGACAGGATGCTGCATTTAGAATAAATATTGAACATACATTCTTCAACACAACCACATTAGGAATAGCCAATTCTATAATGATCAAGGACTTACTCCAATTACATGAACACCATGGGATTCGATTCTAAGAAGAAGGGGGTTTAGCCAACATACCTTAATTGAGCTTCTTAGACTCTAATATGATCCGGAATTCTTGGCAACTTCAATCTATTTTATAAATATAACACATTGGACAAAAATTTGGAAGATGGTCATGATTCTAACTTATTTGAGCATATTATCAAACACTAGGTGTGAATCAATATTTTAAGGCCCTTTTTGTGAAAGACTCAACCGACCCACACCCCATTCTTTTCTATATTTAACTCACAACCTCCCACATACCTTAGGAACACATGCGTGCAAGGTAAACACTCCCATCCCCATGAATTACCTTACCAATGGCCCATTCTATATACATTTTGAAATTAAAAGTTTGGGTGATAGAATCTTACCTCTTAGGAATAAGACCTAGGTGCCTCTCTTGATAATCTTCAAGGTTTTAAGTGAGAATTGAAGAGCAATTTGATGAAGATCACTTCTCCCTCTAGGACCCTCTCTGCGGGACCCATACCTTACTATGGGATATGTTTTAACGGAATAGGGTTGGGTTTAAAAACCCAAAAATTGAAGCTCCGGAATAGGTTATGCGGTCATATAGTGGTTATACGGTCCGCAAAATGACCGCAAAAACGGGTGCCACTGTCACAAAGTGCACCATAGATCAGTTTTGCGGCCCGCAAAGTGGACCGCAAAATGGTTCTCCAAAACTGGGCTGGCCTGGTCAAGTCTATAATAGATTTGCGGTCCGCAGATCAGTTATGCGGTAGAATAATGCACCGCAAAATATTCCTCCCCAGTTTTCTCATGCTGGTTCTATGATGGATATGCTGCCCACAAAATGATTATGCGGCCGCATAATGGAGCGCATAATGGTCTTCAAAATTGGCTCGACTCCTATTGCACTTTGCGGCCGATTGGCGGTCTGCATAGGGATTCTGTGTCTGCATAGTGGACCACAGAAACACCATTTCTGCAAAATTCTTCCTTCAACTCCCCGACGCACTGTACAACCCAAAAAGTTCGTACCGCGGCGATCATGCTAACCGCAAAAAATTTCTACAATCATCAAACAAATTAGCCTACCACGGCACCATGAAACCCCGAGTTTTAGTAAAACCTTTTTATGAGGCATTACATCATCCCCCGCTTAAGATCATTCATCCTCGAATGTGGGTCAAAATCTACCATTATCATCCAATGTGGCTCAACTATTACTTCATACACCAGCAATTCCACATTATTTACTAACTCCCGCTTAACTATTACTTCATACACCAGCAATTCCAAATTTTTTACTAACTCCCTAAATTTCCAAATATTTCGCAAGAGTCTCCTCTATAACTGGGCCTATCCACCTGCCAGAGAATCCCAGAAACCAATCCTAATAAGATATACATTACCTAACAACGTAACATGATATGAAAACAACACCAAGCATGGCCTCATAAGCAATACATTACCAGAAAAGAACACCCTTAACATCAATTGTACAAGTGATACATAATTCATAGAAGGTAAGCATCTTAACATTTTCATAGAATCCAACTACCTAAATGCATAGTTATTCAAATAAATGAGGTTACTTCTTCTTCATCCCTTCATCAGCCTCCCAGGTGGCCTCTTCAACCTGCTGGTTTTTCCATAGCACTTTCACGGAGGCAATCTCTTTATTTCTCAGCTTTCGGACATGCCTATCGAGAATGGCAACTGGAATCTCTTCATTAACCTCAATAGTCTCAACCGGAACAATGAGTGTCGGGTCTCCAAATACCTTCTTCAACATAGACACATGAAACATCGGGTGCACTAAGGACATTTCTGGAGATAACGTAAGCCTATAAGCCACCTGTCCAATCTTCTAAATGATTCTATACGGTCTGAAATACATCAGACTCAATTTTCCTTTCTTACCAAATCGTATTATACCCTTTATGGGAGAAACCTTCAAGAATACCCAATCATCCTCTTTGAATTCCAAATCCCTGCGACGTATATCCGTATAGGATTTCTGACACTATGGGCAGTTTTTAACCGTTCCTTAATGATCTTAACATTCTCCATAGCCTGGTGCACTCGGTCTGGTCCTATCAACTCTGCTTCCCCAATATCGAACCACCCAATGGGAGATCTACATCTCCTACCATATAGGGCCTCGAACAGAGCCATCTGAATGCTAGAATGATAACTGTTGTTGTGGGAAAATTCTATGAGTGGCAGGCCCATTTCTATTTTTATAACCCGACCCCGTTTGTTATAAAATGACTTCGGGGTTATTTCGGCTGTGTTAAACGCCTATTTTAGAGAGAGGGGAGTGCTTTAGGGAAAGAGGTTTAATCCCCAAATGCTTTGACCATCAATATTTTCCCCAATCTTGAAGATTCAAGGGAACCACTCACTAGACCATTATCTACCCGGGTAAGACCTTGTCCTATAATCTTCATGCGATTGTTATGGGTTTATGTAGGTTGTGGAGTTTGATATAGGCCATGCATGTGACAATAGGTCGTAGTATGTGAGGTTTTTGAACTATTTTGGGTAGTTTCTTATTGAAATTGGTTGAGGAAGGAAGGGATTACCATTGTAGAGCTTTGTAGTCGATTTTGCATAATAGGTGTTTGACAAAATTCTCAAGAGAGTTATATCATGAGAATCCTTCTAATTATTATCCGTTTTTTTTTCTATCTTCTTATAGATTGATATTGCTAGAAGTGTTGGAATGTTATAGTAATCTAAGAAAATCTCAAGAAAGGTATGTTGGATAAACTTCTCTCTTAGAATCTAATTCCTTGATGTTCCCGCAAGTTTCAAGTATGGTTGGCCCAGGTTCCTAATTCCCATGTTCCGAGTTGTTCCTAATAAATTCGAATATCCCAAGTAAACGTTGTGTTGAAGGACGTATACACTCAAAACGTGTTCCAATTGCTCCTATCTTATCGTGATCTTTTTCGAGAATGTGTTCAAGTATGGTTTATGTATTAAAATGTTATAACTTCAATTCATGTTTGAAATGAAAGTTCTTTATGCTTAACTTGGAAAGAAAAACTCATGTTCTTAAGATGCATATAGCTCATATACATATCAAATCTCTATTTCCAAATGCATTTATTGTTGATAAGCTATGACAATGTTTGGAAGTGAAAAAAGTGAGAGCGATATATAAAATTTGGCCATGGTTTTTGTAGATAGAGCGTATGATATGAATTTGTGTTTCAATCTTAAACCATCACGATCTCCTTTGTAAGAATTTTCAATGTGTTTTGAGTCCTTATTTACCCATGAGTTGAAACCGTGCACTGCCTTTTTAAAGTAGTACTTAAAAAACAAATGGTGTATTACCCGTTTACGATTTTTAACATCTGGTTCAGGCTGGGAAAATGCTATATTTGTTTTACTTGTTTCGGAATTTAGCCAATTCTTCTCACAAAGTTTTGGAGCTCGAGAAGAGGCGATTTTTGAGAAAAATTTTATCACTACTTTGTGGGTAAGTAATTTCTACTTGGATTTAGTTATATATTTTGATTTCACATATATTTCTATACCTGAAACATGAAATTTCAAAGTACAAAAAGTTGGTATATTTGTCTACAACTTAAGAGGGTAAATATTAGGAATTTGGACTAAATTTTTGAATCTAATCATATTTGGACTCATGGGGTTATGGATAGTCGGGATCTACCCCTTAACTCGGGTTGTGACTATATAGGTTTGAGTTGACTTTTGTTAACTTTTGTGAATTTGATTAAAGATTGAAGCTTTATTGTTTGAAGATGATTCCTATTGCTTTGTTTGATGATATTGAGTAGATTAGTGTCGTTTCGTATTGGATTTGAACAAAAAGGTGATTTATTGTTGATTAAAGCTTGTTGGGTGGAGGTAAGTCTCTTATCTATTCTTGTAAGAGGGAATGTTCCCCATAGGTGATTTGTTTGCTACTTGCTACATGATTTAGGCGATACGTACATGTGAGATGAAGAGCGTATATGCATAGATAGGTTATGAACACAGCTATATATGGATGGGATTCTGTTATGCTTTATTTGGACTTTATGAATTATTTATCCATGTTTCTTTTATTCAATGTCTACATGATGAATAAATCATGATTAGAAACCATGCTTAGGTTTTTGTCTTGTTGGGTTGGATGTATACATGCTCTAGCCTTACTTGTCTTATGATTTGGTGATTTTCAGCTTATGCATGTTTGATATCATGATAGGACTTAAGGATATTTAATGGACATATTAAACTGTTATGAAAAGTCGAATTTCATGATTAGCCATGATCATCTTTTATTCATGTTATTATTCTTCAACATTTTATTATTATGTCCTGGTGCATTTTCATCATATCATCTCATATGCATATACATGAGTTGGAGAGTTGGACATTGAAGAAAGTTGAAAATTTTGGCACAAAGAACATTGTGAATGGATATGATTAGTGGCTCATGTAGCATGGTCCAACGACACTTGGATATGGATCCATCCCCATGGAATCAGGTGACTACTCATATTACTTTGGGCCCTGTGAGCGCAAGCATCAGATTAGTGCTAGTATGGACACTTGGCCAGTGACAAGCCCATTGATTTGTACGGTGAGGTACCGAGATTGGATAATGAGCATGCATTGGTAGCGTAGAATCTTGCATTGGCTCTTATACATATTGATATTTGATCATGAGCATATATTGGTAGCTTAGACTAATGTATAGGCTCTCATACGTATTTGAATGTTAATTGACTCGTATCATGATAATGAAAGAATTGACAAACTGATATTATACTCTGTCTCTTTATGTCAAAAGCATGCCTAAATTCCATATTTACTGTACCATTGTTTTCGGACTTGACTGATGATATTATGCCTTATCACATATTCTATTTATATTTTCATATTCTTATTAAACTGTTAGTAGGTGTTCGTGTCATCCCCTAATCACTACTTCTTTGAGACTAGACTAAATACTTACTCAGTACCATGGTTTTGTACTCACACTACACTTCTACACAATTTGTGCAGCATCTGAGACTGGCATTAGCAGTACCCTTAAGCCGAGTAGGAGTATTTTGTTGGAGCATAAATGTGTGGAAATAACTTACTCCAAAGTCTTGTATGAAAATCTCCAAGCAAAATGGCCCCTCTCCATGTATAGGGTTCAGCATATGAGAGGGTGAGTAAAATCCCGAAATACACAATTTATAAGTCTGCCTAGAACTACTCTTCGTGAACACGACCCAAGCCATGCGTTTGCGAAGCACAACACTACTGCTTGTCAAAAAACTCTTATCCAATCATGGAACAACACACCCAATCACGAAGCTCTGCTTCTCCCACAACATCGCTAATGCGTACACAACCCCGCGAATGCGAAGCACACTACCCCAACTCAAAACTCTTCAACGCGAATGAACTATAATGACCTGGCTAGTCGTTGTGTGTATTTAAGCCCCATTTCCCTATTTGATACTTCTCCCATGCTTGTTTGATGTTTAGTGACTTGTGGGGATGGTTGATTTGGTTTCGAGGATGTTTTGGAGTGAATTGGAATACTTAGTTCCTTTGTTGGAAGCTTAAGTTGTAGGAGTTGACCAATGTTTGACTTTTGTGTAACCGACCTCGGATTAGTGATTTGATGGTTTCAATAGGTTTGTGTGTTTATTTTTTACTAGGGCGTATGTTCGGAATTAGATTTGGAGGTTCGTATGATATTTTGATGATATCTTGGATTATTTTTCAGGGTGTTGTAATAGGTTTGGTTTTTCATTTGGGTCTTGTGTGCAAATTTTGGATGAAATCCGAATTGGTTAGGCTTGAATCCGATGCTTGGTTTAATGTTTGGAATTTGATGAACTTAAGAGAAGCTTAACTTGTGCTTTGATCATCGGTTCATGGTTTTGAAGTTAGTCATGGTGTTTTGAGCATTTGGCCAGGTTTGGATAAGGCATTGGGACTTGTTGGTGTGATTGGATGGGGTCCTGGGGGGCTCGAGGTGCATTTCGGGGTAGTTTTGGACCATTTCCCTCTAGTTTGGCATTGCTGGTTTTCTAATGTTTTGCAGTGCTTCGCTATCCCGGAGCTTCTCTCACGATCGCAGAGAAGGGGGAGCTAGAAGGAGGATTTTCCTCCTCGCATTCACGTTGGTGGTTTCGTATTCGCGGGGTTATGGGAGCAGAAGCATCGCATTCACATTCAAGGGTCGTGATCGCGAAGGAGTGGTACCAGAAAGATGGATGGCCTTTGTGTTTGCGAAGAGAGATGCTTATGTTCACATAGGCTTAGCGGGGGAGTGAACCACATTCACGATGGTGTTTTTGCCTTCACAAAGTGGGAGTGGCAGTTGGGTAGGACTTTGGCCTTCGCGATCGCGAAGGTTGTACCGTGACCGCGATGTGTATAACTGGGAAGAACCTTAAGTATTATAATTTTGGAGTTCACTCGTTCTCTCATATTTTGAAACCTAGACTTCGATAGGTGGAGATTTTGGAGAGCGAATTCTCTACTACATTGGAGGTAAGCAATTTTCACTTGGATTTGACTTTATATCTTAATCTTCCATAGAGTTTTACACCTAAAACATAGATTTTTAAAGGAAAAATTGGGGTTTTTGGTCTACAACTTAAGACAATAAAAATTGAGGATTTGAAGGTTGATTTGGACTTGGTTTTGGCGCCTAATCACATATTTGGATTCGTGGGCTTATGAGTAGCTAGGATCTACCCCTTGACTTAGGTTTTGACCATTTACGTACGGGTTGACGTTTGTTGACTCTTTGGGAATTGAGTAAAGATAGAAGCTTTATTGTTTATAATTGATTCCTAAAGCTTTGTTTTACGTTATTGGGTTGTTTTTGGCTATATTTGAGCCATTCGAAGGCCGACTTGCGAGGGAAGGCATTTTTGGAGTATTAATTTTTCTTTTTTGAGGTAAGTATTTATAATAACCCGGGAGGTCATTTTTTTATTTTTGAGCCCCATTTCCCTATTTGATGCTTCCCTTGTGCTTGGTTATTGTTTTGCAACTTACGGGGATGATAGTATGGTTCTGGAAAGGTTTCAGACTAAATTGGAATATTTAGTTGAACTTTTTGAAGCTTAAGTTGTAAGAGTTGGCCAAGGATTGAATTTTGTGTAAATGACCCCGAATTTGTGTTTTGATAGTTCCAGTAGGTTCGTATGGTAATTTTGGACTAAGGCGTATGTCCAGCTTTGTATTTGGAGGTTCCTAGAATTATTTAGCTTTATTTGTCGAAAGCTGGCAATTTGAATGTTTGGAATGTTTATAAGTTTGACCATGAGTTGACTTTTAGCCTATCGAGTTCGGATCGTTGTTCTGAGACTTGAAATAGGTCCATTGTTTTGGGACTTGAGTGCAAAGTTTGTCTTCATTCCGAGTTGGTTTGATATAAATCGGACGCTTGGTTGCGAATATTTCGAATTCATGAACTCCAAATCTTGCATGATATGTTTTGGTGTTTGATTCTTGGTTATGGAAGTCATTTTGATGTTTTGAGCTTACGAGCAAATTCATATGTGGTTAATATACTTGTGTGGGTGTTTGGTGTGGGGCCCGAGGGGCTCGCGTGTGTTTCAGCTGAGTTTTGGATTGCTGTGGGAGGTTAAAAATTTTCTAATGTTACAGAACTTACATTTGCAAAGGTCTTCAATTACAGACTATTGATCACATTTGCGTTTATTGGGTGGGAAAGTCAGCTTCGTCGCAATTGCGATATCTGCATTTGCGAAGGGGTGTCTGTATTTGTGAGCTACCTGGTTGCATTTGTGATGAATGATGCTCAGGGGATATGTTAGCATTATCCAGATTAGACCTTAGGCTTCTAATATAACTTAATTTGATGATATGCCTTATATGAAACATGCTTAATCATTCCATGACTACATGAATTTAGTTGCTACAATTGATTTAGCTATAGTCACGCTTTACATATTGGACACACATTCGCATTTTATTATTATCATTTCTTTGTGCACCTTGTTGACGAATTGTGAACATGTCTTTTGATGAAATTTTTGCTTGCATTGATATGATCATGGCACATGTGGACATGTTGGACCGTTAGTTGGGTGTTTGCACAAGGCTTTTTCCGTGCGATTGTGATGTTAATGTGGCACAAGGTTTCTGCCGTGTACTTGTAATGATATCGGGGCACGAGGTCTTTTCCGTACAATTGTGATTATATTATGGCACTAGGTTTTTGTCGTGCGATTGTGATGATATTATGGCACGAGGTTTCTGTCGTGCGCTCGTGATGATATTGTGGCGCAAGGTCTTTGCCGTGCGATTGTAATTATTATTATGCACGAGGTTTTTGCCATGCAGCGTATGTATACGGAACTATCCCCTTGGGGTCGCCTTCTCATATTTGTGTCTTGATTGTGTACATCCGAATTATGGTACCATGATTGTTGTGATTGATTATGATGTGTGGAGTATAAGAGTGGAATTTCACTGTTGATGTTCATATGGCGGCATAAGGTTGGCACTCCAGATCATGCGAATGCATTCTTTAGCTATGTTATCATTTGAAGATTTTGCTAGTTAGGATGATTTTACATGTGTTGAGTTGATATCTCCTATTTTGTTGAGCTTTGGTATGACATCTTGTTATATTCTTGTTGCCAGTTATTTGATATATTGCACAGGTTCTTTATTAGTTAGTATAACATTACTTGAACCTCATAAGTAATTAACCAAAGTTAGTCCTGATACTTACTGAGTACATATTGTCCCGTACTAATAATACACTCCTATACATTTGTGCAGATCTGGGTATTGGAGGTAGCGGGCTTTGGGAGTGAGTTTTTCATTGTTATGGAGAATTCAGCATAGTGTTGCATGTCCGTCGCAGTCCCTTGGTGTCCCTTCCCTTATTTTCATACTGTTGTATTACTTTCAGACAATATTGTACTTTTGAGATTTCATATGTATTCGATTTAGAGCTCATGACCCTGTACGACCTTGTTTAGGGAGTTGTATAATGTATTATTTTTGGCTTATGCCATCACCATTTCACTATTTATGATAAACGAGACTTAATATATCATGTTTTTATGAGTTAATGTTGATAATCTTATTAGCTTACCTAATCTTGAAGTTAGGTACCATTATGACAATTTGGTGGGTTTGGGTTGTGACAAGTTGGTATCAGAGCTCCAGGATCATAGGTTATACGAGTCATGAGCATGTTTTGTAGATTCTTATGGATCGATACAGAGACATTTGTAGTTATATTTGAAAGGCTACCAGACTGTTTGGAAACTTTCCTTTGTTTCATTTGTTATTGTGAGGATTTGTTTGTTTTGGAGTTTGACCCTTTACCCTTCTAGTCTCTCATAGATGGTGAAGATATGTTATGTGCTATTAGCTGAGCAGGCATTGCTGCCCCCTGTCAGAGCCGTGAGAGGCTCGGGCTAAGGTAGAGGCCGAGGTAGGGCATGCACCGCAACTAGGGCACATGCTAGAGCAGCAAAAGTGGAGCCACCAGTAGCTCCAGTTGTGGAGCAAGAGCCCGATCATGTTGAGCAGGTGGGATCCGCTCGGGAACCTGAGGGGACTATTACTACCCGTGGACCTCAGAAGGCTTTAGCTCACATTATGAGTATGTGCGAGAGCTTGGCCCAGATAGGGTTGATTCTGGTTGCACCAGCTACTTCACAAGCGAGGGAGGAGCCAAGGCTCCCGCCACACATATACCAAAGTAAGCTAACTCATGTTTATCAAACACTAGGTATTATGCCAGTGTGGCCAGTAGTTGTAGTTCAACCCGATATCGGACCAGTTGTGTCTGTCGAGGAGCAGAAAAGGTTGGAGAGGTTTCAAAGACTTCATTTACCCAATTTCAGTGGAGGGTCTTCTTAGGATGCACAAAGTTTCTTGCACCAATATCATCGGGTTCTGAGTAATTTGGGTTTAGTGGAGTTTATCGGGGTCGAGTTTACTACATTCTAGTTGATAGAGCAAGCACACAGATGGTGGCAGACTTATGAGGTGCGTAGGCCAGCTGGTGCAACACCACTTACATGGTCCCAATCTTCCGATCTATTCTTAAGAGATTTTATCCCACAGACCCGCAGGGACATGTTACGTAGTGAGTTTGAGCATTTGCGCTAGGAGGGAATGACTATGACCCAATATGATATGAGGTTCATAGAGTTATCATGTTATGTAGTTCCTATGGTTTCTACTGAGAGGATAGAGTCCGTAGATTCATTTTGAGGGGCTCACCTACAGCCTTAAATTTGGGACGACACGAGAACTGGAGACTAAGACTGCATTTCATTGGGATGTGGAGATTTCTAGGAGGCTAGAGCGTATCCGTAGGTAGGAGAGGGAGGTTAGGAAGTTTCGTGGTTTTTGAGGATTTAGTGGCTCCTACTCTGGAGGCAAGAGTCTTTATGTTAGAGACTTTGCTAGTCGACTAGTTCAGTCCGCTTGTCAGGTTTTAGGTAGTGCTCCATCTAGTCATGGATCTCAGGGCACTAGTACCAGACAATCATCTTTTAGTGCACCTCTTGCACGGGATGCGTACAACAGTTATTCCAGTCGTTCGGGGCAGACTCTGTTCGAGTAGCCACATTAGCAGAGAGGTTGTTATGAGTGTGGTGATACTAGGCACATGGAGAGATAATGTCCCGGGCTTCATATTAGTATAGCTCAGTAGGGTACCTAGGCTATGATTCCCACTCCAGATACTACACCACCTCCATAGCTAGCTAGAGGTGGAGGACAGGTGTATTGAGGTCGTTCTAGAGGGGGAGGACAGGCCCATTTTTATGCTTTCCCTGGTAGGGCTGAGGCAGTCGCATCACATGTAGTCATCACAGGTATTGTTCTAGTCTATTATAGAGATACTTAAATATTATTTGATCTAGGTTGTACGTGATTCTTTTGATTCTCCTGTTTATATGTCTATACCCGTTGGGGATTCTAATAAGGTGGATTGTGTTTACTGTTCTTTTGTTGTTCTATTGGGGCTATGAGACAAGGGTTCATCTCTTCTTTCTTAATATATTGGATTTTGATGTAATTTTGGGCATGGATTAGTTATCTCCGTACCATGCTATTCTTTATTGTCATGCTAAGACCGTGATGTTGGCTATGGGTGGGGTTGCCAAGGTTGTAATGGAGAGGTTTCTTAGTCACATTCCTAGAGAGGTTGCTCGACGGATGGTTGAGAAAGGATACTTGGCGTACTTAGCCTTTGTTAGAGATGTTAGTGTAGATACTCCTAAGATTGATTCAGTCCTCATAGTGAGAGAGTTTCTAAATGTGTTCCCTGCAGACCTACTGGGCATGCCACCTAATAAGAATATTGATTTTGGTATTGATTTGGCACCGGGCACTCAGCCCATATCTATTCCACCGTATCGCATGGCTTCAATTGAGTTGAAGTAATTAAAGGAACATCTGCAAGAATTGTTGGATAAAGGTTTCATCTAGCCGAGTATTTCACCATAGGTGTGCATCAATACGTTTTGTGAAGAAGAAAGATCGCTCCATGAGAATGTGCATTGACTACAGGCAATTGAACAAGGTTAACATCAAGAATAAGTATCCACTACCGCGTATTGATGATTTATTTGATTAGCTTCAGGGTGCTATGATGTTCACCAAGATTGACTTGATATCAAGGTACCATCAGTCAAAGATCATGGCTTCAAATATTCCCAAGATGACTTTCAGGACCCGTTATGGGCATTATGAGTTCTTGGTAATGTCTTTTAGTTTGACTAAAACCCCAACAACATTCATGCTTTTGTTGAACAGTGTATTCCTGCCTTATTTGGATTCTTTTGTGATTGTGTTCATTGATGACATCTTGGTAAATTCCAGAGTAGGAAGAAGCACGAGCATTGAGGACGGTGTTTCAAGTTTTGAGGGCGAAGAAGTTATATGCGAAGTTCTCTAAGTGTGAGTTCTATTTGAAGTCGGTGATACTTCTGGGCCACATGGTGTCTAGTGAGGGGATTATAGTGGCTCCGAAGAAGATTGAGGCAGTTTAAAGTTGGCCGAGATTTAAGAATGAACACTTAGTCTCAAGGTTGAAAGCTTAAGTTGAAATGATTGACCGGATGTTGATCGTTGAGCAAACGACTATGAAACCGAGTTTTGATGGATCTGTTGGCTCTGTTAGGTGATTTTAGACTTAGGAGCGTGTCCGGATTGTGATTTGAGGTCCGTAGTGGAATTAGGCTTGAAATGACAAAAGCTAGAATTTTTGGAAAGTTTGATCTGGAGTGGACTTTTTGATATAAGGGTCGGATTCCGATTCCAGAAGTTGGAGTAGGTTTGTAATATCAAATTTGACTTGTGTGCAAAAGTTGGGGTCAATCGGATGTGATTTGATAGGTTTCAACATCGTTTGTAGAAATTGGAAGTTCAGAGTTTATTAGGCTTGATTCTATATGTTATTCGTGTTTTTGATGTTGTCTGAGGTGATTTGAGGGCCCCGACTAAGTTTGTATGATGTTTTGGGAGTTGATGGTATGTTTGGTTGAGGTCGCGGGGGCCTCGGGTTGATTTCTGATGGTTATCAGATCGATTTGAAGTTTGAGGAAATGCTGAAGCTCACCAGCTTCTGGTGTAATCGCACCTGCGGAGTGGGGATCGCAGGTTCATGCTCGCAGATGTGAGAAAGGAGCCACAGAAGCGGGCAGGGAGTAAAGGAGCAGAGGTCACTAGTGTGAGGTTATTTCCGCACCTGCATGGTCGCAGATTGGGGCGTTAAGGGCGCTGAAGCGGAGGGCTTGCAGGTGCGATGGGGGATTTCGCACCTGCGGTTGCGCAGATGCGAGGTAGGGACCGCAAAAATTGAGGCCCAGCTCAAATGGTTCACTGCAAAAGCGGAATTTTGGTCTCTTCTACGACACCACAGATGCGGTTAAGTGTCCGCAGAAGCGGAAAGGCTGGATAGAAAGTTAAAAACAATGGTTCGCGATTTTGGCTTCATTTCATACATTTCAAGCACGGTTTAGGCAATTCTTGAGAGGGTTTTTGAGGGGATTCTTGAGGTAAGTCCCTTTTTCTAATTTTTTATCAATAATCTTGCTTCCCCATTGAGTTTCCCACCTAGTTGGTGTGTATTTAAGGTATAAATTGGGAGTTTGAAGCTAGGGATTTGGAGAGATTTATTTGGGGATTTGGGTGATGATTTGGTGTCAAATTTTGATAAATTTGGTATGGTTAGACTCGTCGTTCAGTAGGTTTTTGGGTTTTGTGACTTTTATCGAATTTCGAGACATGGGGCCGACTTTTGAGTCGATTTAAGACTTTTGCTTAATAACTTGCATTTTCTTATGGAGTTGATTCCTTTAGCCCGTATTGATTATATCGCATTATTTATGGCTAGATTCTAGGCATTCAGATTCCATTTCGCGAGGCAAGGGTATATTGGAGTAGAGATTTGCTCGTATTGAGGTAAGTATCAGTTCTAAATTTGGTTCTGAGGGTACGAAACCCTGTATTACGTGTCATGTATTTTGTTTTGAGGTGAAGCATATGCTAGGTGACAGACGTTTGGGCGTGCACCGTAGGAATTGTGACTTGGTCAAATTCCATGGAACCGTGTAGTCAAATAATCTGTTGTTATCTGTACATTTTCCATGTAGTAGAGAAATTGAACCACAAATCATGTTTAGACTATGTGTTGGCACTGTAGAGACCAATAGAGGTCGTGTACATGTTGAATTATCTACTATATTGTTGTTTTGTATTCAGTCACAATTTTACTTGTTTATTATATCTCATTCTCTATTGTTCCTTGTTTGTACATAATATCATTTCTATTGGGGCTGACTTTCATGATTACTGAGAACTCGAGAGACTAGATAGATTGATGACTGAGTGAGGCCGAGGGCCTGATTGTGAGATATTGATACTATAACACGTAAGTTGTCTGTGCAACACGTGAGTTGTCCGTACGGATCCAGATATTATACTATAGCACTTGAGTTGTCTGTGCAGATCCAGACATTATACTAAAGCACATGAGTTGTCCGTGCAGCACGTGAGTGGTCAGTGCTGATTATAGTGCTTGGGCTGAAGGAGCCCCTCCGGAGTCTGTACACACCCTCAGTGAGTGCATGTACCTACTGAGTGCGAGTGCCGAGTGAATGGGAGGGCTGAGTGACTGCGGCCCTGAAAGGATGCATTTGATTTCATTATTGTTGCACTTAGCTCCCATGTATCACTGTCTTGAAATTTCTGAAAGATATTACACTATGTTTCACTTATACTTGTCATGGAATAACTGTGTGACCTAATTTATCGAACTTGAGAGCATGCCTACTTTACTATGTTCAAATCACTGTAATTGAATAACTGAAAACTCGTCACCGCTTTCAGTTCTTTATTTAGTCCTGTTATATACTTAGTTGGTTGTACTCTCGCTACACCCTGCACCTTGTGTGCAGACCTAGGTTCTTCCGGTCTCGGCGATTGCTGAGTTGTGGAGTTCGGATTCTCAGAGATTATTGAGGTAGCTGCTTGGCATTTCGCAGACATTGTTTCTCCTTCCATATCTTTCTACTTGTTGTATTTAGTTTCAGATTATCATAGACAGTATTTTCCGAACTTCTGATGTATAGATACTCATGTACTTAGTGACACCCCGATGTTTGGAACATTCCGCGTTGTATTTTGGGTTTCTATCCCGTTTATGAATACTTTTATTGTTAAAAGTGCTTTAATTCATTTTCTGTGAAAAGTGTTAGAATATTTTTAAATGTCGGCTTGCCTTGTACCACAATAGGTGCCATCACGACAGGTTTGGATTTTGGGTCGTGATACAATGCATTAGGGATAATGCATGCTCTTAAGTTGGGGGTGGGGTAGTCAACTTTTGCAACTTGTATATAAACTCTTAGTCTTAATAATGTAGATTTATATATAGTAATGAATTCCCCTTAGTTTTTCTTTGCCGGGTTCTTTTCCAAGTGTCTAATAGTAGAACCATGGTCGTAGCATAAAACGTTTTGACTTGTTTGGTGATTTTGTTCTAGATTCAAGCATGTGATAAGTTTTTGTGGAATAATTTGCACCCTTCAAATTTTGTTAATAAACAGCTAGTCATTCTTGTGAAATTGAGGCTCGCTCTTTGACTTTGTGCTTACTTAGAATCTCAAATATCATGTGATGAAGCATTGAATTGCCTTTTATTCACTTGAGCGCTTAAATTATGCCGATTCGAGCAGTTCATGCGTTGTGAGTGGTGAGAATTTGTGTAAATAATGCATGTGCTCAACTTGCAATGTCTAGAACTTGCCCGGTTGGTCCCTCAATGCAAATCTCAGGTTGATGATTGGGTGTCGAAATGATCTTAGGCTCTCTTTGTGATTGCTAACTAGCTTTTGACCAAATTGACCTCACCGGTGCATGTATCATCTTAGTTATCCCCTGTTGAGCCTTTAAACATTTTATTTGGCTACTACACTACAAACCTTTACCCTTTTATGAAATAATTCCCTCTTTTGAACCCGACCCTCCTTGAATGTTGATAATGAGGCTAAAATCTTAAGTTGGGGCTGTTGGTATCAATTGGGAAATTGTGAAGATGTTCATTGTGTGTAGAAGCAAATACCTCAAAGTTGTGTTAGATGAAGATACTCAATCTCCAATATAAAAGCAGAAGAAAATATATGTATATATATATATATATATATATATATATATATATATATATATATATATATATATATATATATATATATATATTAAAAATGGAGTTTTGAGAAAATTAGAGAGGTACTTTAAGGTGGTTCTATGTTGGTACCAGAGGTCAATAAGGGCTATGTGGTTTAAAAAGAAGCAAAATGCAAAAAGAAAATAATATGTGTAGCTTTCAAGGAGGGTACAATCACTATATTCGCAAATATTCATCAAACATGTCCTGAAGCCTACACTACGACCCTTAAAAGGTCCTTTTTGATCTACAACGAATTATTCCTGAGGTAGCAATGAGTTAAAATAAGGGCAAGCATATGGACTGATACTTGTAGCGCTTAGCCTTCTTCCTGAGTGCAAGAGTGTTTGATTGTATCTTCTGTACTTATGTGTTGAGTTGGGGATTTTCTTTGATGTGAGCATGCATGAATTGCAAGATTTAGCATAAGTTACACTTCTTGAAGTAGGATACAAGTGCATATCTAGCTGTGGGTAGCACTCTGTCATTGATATTGAGGCTCGAAGTTCACAAACTGATTATTCGAAATGTTAAATGATCTTTGTCTTCAAAGAAGGGTGAATAAAAGAAGTTACATTCTTGTTAGCTAACAAGTCAGCACCATCGACAGTCATTGCTGCTTTGTGATCAGTCAGAAGTAGATTAGTATTTGGTAGGTTGACTTTTTAGTTGCTTGAGGGCAAGCAAGAGTCTAAGTTGGGGGTGTTGATGTGCCGTAGAAATGAGGCACTTTTGATACTAATTACATAGACTTTAACTTATCTTTTAAAGCATTATAAGTCATTTCTTATGTAATTTTGGTATTTTTGAGGAAACCAGACTTGAAGAGCCAAGAACATGAAAAAGATGACAAAAATCCATGGAAAGGCAGAAATGCGACAGGTCTGCGACTGCAAAAGTGATTTGCGGACCACAGACCCATCACAGAATGAAGCAAATCATCCCAGTTTCTGAGAGTCAAGTCTGCGATCCATTATGCAGTTGCATAACTAATATTCGGACCGCATAGTGATCGCACAAATGCAAAAAGAGTTCCAGTGAAGATGACTTTGCGGTACATTATGCGGTCACGAAACCAATATGCGGACCGCATAACCATACTGTGATGGAAAACTGGAAAACTTTGTGATCAATTCTGCGGTGAAAAAAATTGAAGATGTACGAATAGCGAAAGCGTTCTGCGACCCATTCTGCGGTCGCAGACATGATCTGCAGGGTTATTTTTGTCACTTTTTGACCACGACTTTTAGACCATTATAAATAGAATGATTAGGGTTTTTGTGGACCATCTTGTCTGAAAAAGAGGCTGCACTTAGAGCATTAAATACACCATTATTTTGGAAGCTTTTGAGAGAGAAGCAAAGACTTTATTCTCTTTGAAAGCTTTATGACTTTATTTATTACTTTGTTCTTGTGTTGAAGTATGAGTAGCTAACTTTAAATACTAAGCTTGTGGACCCTAAGCGGGTGTAATTTTAATAGGTGTTTACCATTTAATATATATATAATGGTTGGTTTATTTCTATTCATTTCTTGTGCTTCATCTATGGTTGATGGTTGCAAACATTGACTAGTGCCATTTTACTATATCTTTACTTGGAAAAATGGGTTAGGGTTTGGTAGAATTGAATAGCAAGAACTCAAGGCTTTAAACCTTTTTTAATAGAATTGCTGTGGGTTCTACTTGGCATAAATTAGTTGCTCTTAATTGTAACTCTTTTATATTTGAAAAAATCATAAAGAGGAAATACTACCTAGGCATTGAAAATTATTGGCTAGTCATTTAGGAACTATTTGCATATCAAAGGACCTTCCATTAGAAATATATTATATTAACACTGATAGCATTACATTCCATTGTTGGGGACACAACCTTGGTATCTTAATTAAATTAAGCAAATTCTCTTAACAAAATATCTTTTCTTTAAAATTCATAATTACAAAACTCTTTTTAAACTAACAGAGTAGAACTACGGCTTAGTCAAGTTTCACACTATTCAATTAAACTTTTCACATATATTCCTTGTGGGATTCGACCCCAACCTAGTTGGGTTATAATATTTGACACTGACCGCCTTGCACTATTTATATAGATGTAATTCGAGTTTATAAAATTTTGTAACAAGCTTAAAAAGTCCTTATGGGATCTCCACCCGAAAGTTCTTGAATATGTGGCGAATTACAATAAGGGAAAGCTTATGGTATGATATTTTGTAACACGTGAAATTCTTTGTTGAGAGTGAATGTCTTTGTGCATTTGTCCCATGTGATGTTATTGTAAATATGTTGATTTTGGGACTTTCTTTCTTGTGAGTACACATGGATAATGATGGATTAGTGACATTGATATATTCCGAATTGAGTAAATTGAGCATATGTAATAGACTAGTACTTTTAAGTCACTTCTTGAGGCTTGGTTGCTGTCACTTGATTATTTTGAAACTCCATTGCATTTTTGAGATTGTTTTAAATGAGGGAGTTGTTTGGTTCAAGTTCACATGCTTGAGCCTAATTATTAGTACCAACCAAAATCATAAGTATTGTGCTTAATTGGAGAATGTGATTTGAAGATGATAGTGATGCTGATTGAGCGTTAAATGTTAGAGCCTCATTGAGTATTTGGTTTTGATTTTCTTGAGGACAAGCAAAAGCTTTAAGTTAGGGGTGTTGATGAGTGGTGATTTTATCATTTATTCTATATTCTTTTCTTTAGTTTTCGTCTCCTTTAATTATAAAATTAGGTGATTTATAGTATGTATTGCTAGATTTTCAGGTAAATGAAGCCATGATGAGAGTTGAATTCAATTACAGAGGAATTGAGCAAAAACGAGTCAAAAAAATGCAAATTCCTTCAATGATTCTGCATATGCGTAACACTGTACGCTTATGCTACCTCGTATCTGCGAGAAGAATGCCGCATCTACGAAACTAGGCAACCTTCACTGCGATTGCATGTGCAATTGGTTATCCCCTTATGTGAAGGCGCCTCGTGGTCCACTTCTGCGGAATTATAAATTTTACCAATGATCACTTCTGCAAATGAAAGCCTATTTTTGCGGAGTTGCACCTGCGATGATTTATTCCGCAGGTGCAGTCAACGGGCTTCAGCTATGGACAGTCTTGGCATTTCACATTTTCTCAATTCCAAACCCACAAATACACGACCTAGCTTATTGGAAACATATCTTTTGGCTTATTTTCAGTCTCTTGACTAGAGAACACAAGTTTTTGGAGCTAGGGTTCTTGCACACACACTTGGGTCTTGAAGATTTGAAGCTTTTGGTTGAGAATTTCTTACCCATTTATGTTCATTTCGTCATTCCCTTGCTTTGTATTGATTATCTAACTGTAGTATTTTTTTAAACACTTGAGTCTTGTTTATGGGAATATTCATATTTAAAGTGTAGATTAAATATATTGGTATGCTTATGTATTAAACGATTTTTATTTATTATGAAGTGAGTTACTGTTTCCTTAATTATTCGTGTTCTTTAATGTTTCCAAAGGGATTAGCTAACCCTGGGACTCACCTATTAACTTTGAATTGATTTTGGAAAAGATAATTTGGGGTTGGAAAATATTAATTAACAAGAACTTGAGGCGTTAACCCTCACTTTATAGATTCTACCTTGGGTTAGGATTGAACTACTTGTAACCATATTCGGGTGTGTTTAATCTCTTAATTGTTTTAGGGATAATTCAATTAGGAAGTCCTTTTAGTCTTTGGAAGAAGCTAGTATAAAATTATTACCTGAGGCTAATTAACATAAACTTGCTCATATTTATAAAATCGTGAAATACATTGGATCGTTACTTGAGTGTAATTCCCAATGCACCCATGCCTGTAGCCATTGATCATTTTACTTGCTTTCTAGGTTAGTTTACATTTTCCCAATTAGTTATAAATATTTTCTCAAAACCTTTCTAAGTGTTTGGCTTAGCATAATAAGTGATAATTCTCTTACACGCCTAATCGCCTACATATTGTTCTCTGTGGAATTCGACCCCAACTCATAGTTTTGTAAATTATATTGCATGCGACCGTGTCCATTTATATTTTAGTAGTGGATTTGGACGTCATCACCACTGTACTCAACTATCTTGCCCCATATTGAAGAATCAAGGAAGCCATTTGCTAAGCCATTGCCTATCTGGGTAAGTTCTTGTTCTAAATCTTCCATGCGAGTTGTTACGGGCCTAAGCAGCCGGGGAGTAGAATATATCGCATGCATGTATGAATAGAGGGGTCTTGGAGCTTGTTGAACTACCCGACATTAATTGTTGATATGGTTTTGGTTGTGGGGTGAAGGAAGGTTCCATAGGAGAACCATGTAGTCAAATTACACACCTAGTGCTTGACAAAATGCTTAAATGAGATGAACCGGTGAATCTCTTCCTAAATATTGTTCAATTTTGTCATGTCTCTAATAGATTGAGTCGCGAGGTATGTTGGCTAAACATCTCTTGTACAGTCAAATTCCATTATGTTCTCGTAAGTTTCAAGTGTGATTGGCCCAAGTTTTTACTTCTCATGTTCCGAGTCATTCCTAATAAATTTGATTATTCCAAATAAGCTTTGCGTCTAAATATATATACTCATAATGTGTTCTAATTTCCCTTATCATATTATGTTCTCCTTCGGGAATGTGTGTAAGTATCACCAATGTATCAAAATCTTATGATTTAAAATCATGTTTCAATTGAAAGTTTATTATGCCTAATTTTGGAAGAAAAACTCAATGTGCTTAAGACTCCTATTGCGCGTGACGTAGTGACACTGGGTTTTTGGCATTTCTTTTATAGTTGTGGTCATATTTAGACCTTGTTGTTGAGTTGTAGTTATGTTATTGAATTGCCATTTATTTTTGCATTGTTATTTATACCCCAAAATAGTTAATGGCTTAACAGTTGGATTGTATGGTTGTTGTTGTATGTTGGCTTGCCTACCAAGCGGGTTAGGCGCCATTACGATCTTTGGTGAGATTTTAAGTCGTGACAAGTTAGTATCAGAGCTCTAGGTTCTAAGGGTCTCACTAATCATGAGCAGGCCTAGTAGAGTCTTGTGGATTGATATAGAGACATCAATCTCTACCTACGAGAGGCTATGGATCTTTAGGAACTTTTCCTTTCTTGATTCGTTGTCGTGCGAGTTTACTTCAACTTGAGGCCTATATCTTTCGTTCCTTCCTATTCATTCATATGCGATGTTGAGTACTTGATATTAATTGTGCACCAGCGACCGATGATGATCAAGAGGTGATGTGGGATGATTATTTCCCGTGTTATGAAGGCATATTACTATCATCACTTTGTGGAGGGGTTTTCTATCTATAGCAGTATGGTGTTGGTGTTGCCCACATATGTAGGGTCATACACAATGTATTGAGATGTTTCATGCGCTTGTCTTGGCACGGTGTTGGTACAAAAATTGTATGGCGATTGCTTACATGTCACAGTTGTTGAAGCTCTTGACGTGATGGGAGTTGGAAGCTATTGTGCATGTATTTAAGACTTAGAGACATTATTTGTATGGAGTTTCCCGAGAGGTTTATACTGACCAAGTCTTCAACAATTGTTTAGATAGGAAGATGTGAATTTGAGGCACTAGAGATTGTGGGTAGCTTGGCATTTAGTCCAGTTGGGAAAGGCATTTGCCTATGAAAGCTCAGGCCTTGGCTTATAGATTTATGAGATTGGATATTTTCGAGCATAGTAGAGTTCTTGCTTGTGTTGTTGCATAGTTGTCTTTGTTTGAATGCATCAGAGCTCGTCAGCGTGATAATCTTCATTTTCTTCTCCCTAGGGACGTAGTGTTGTGAGGTGGATCCAATGAGGTGTCTTTTGTTGATAATGGTGTATTTCAATTTTAGGGTTGGAATTGTGTTTCTAGCGTTGATGATTTACAGGAGTTGATCCTTGAGGAGGCTCATAATATGTAATATTATATGCATTCGAGTTCTATGAGGAGGTTTCGTGATTTGGAGCAGTATTATTGGTGACGAAGGAGGAGAAAGGACATAGTTGGACATGTCTCATGGTGTTTGAATTATCAGCAGGTAAAGTACAAGCGTTAGAGACTGAGTGGATTACTTTAGGAGATGGCTATACCAGAGAGGAAGTGGGAGTGTGTAATTTTTTAATTTGGTTGTAGGGTTGCCACAAAACTTGAGGATGTTTGATACCATTTGGAACATTGTGGAAAAGCATTTCACTCTGGTGTTGACTTCTTACATTTCAAGAGTTCAATTGTGATGAGATGGGGCTTTGCATGAGGTAAAAAGGAATGTGAATTCTTGAGTATCGTATGGGTATGCAATACGGTCTCGAGTTCTGGAGGTGTTAGTGGATCTTTCAGTTTTTCATTGATGGAGTAAAGTAAATTCTTACGGCCAAGTAGTTGAGTGAAGACTCAGGAGGATCAATTGATTGCATAGCGGTTGAATTCATGACAAGGTCATTGAAATGTGTTGATATGAGGTTACACCGGTGGGATTTCTCCTATGAGAAGGTTGGAGATTGCATGATTTCTTATGAGGTTCCTATGAAGAATTTTACTTTCTATCTACTGGGATGTTTCTACTATGATGTGAATTTTGATCGCTTGAGGAAGATAATATGATTTCTACAAGTTGAGTGTGCATTTGGTTGATGATTTAGAATGTGTTATGGTTAGTAAACATGAGCTTATGGGAAATTCAGCTACGTAACAATGTGAGATCATGGTAGTTAAGGATAAAAAGTTATTGTAGGTTCTTGGGTTATGTGATTGTGGCTTAAAGCCAAGTGGGGGGAGTCTACCACTAACGATTGGACCACATGGTCATCTGTTATTATATCTTCTAGACTAAGGGATGCTTGTGGGTTAGTTATGACTTGAGGAGGATGACTTCGAGGATGATTTAAGCAAGGAATTGCTGGCTGGGTGTTGTATTTCCCCTTAATGATACATGGAGGTTGTTGAAGGACTCAAGTTTGATATTCATATGTGGGTGTTGTGTGCAAGGGAAGGGACTCGTTGGGTTGTTTCTTTTTAGAGTATTCATGTGCTAATTGATCATTAGTTGTTCGGTATGTTTGGATATGCATTCGGGGCTAGGTCTGAGTGTGTGACTCTTAAGAAGGTTCTAATGGGTTCAAGATTCACTATGTGGCATCTAAAGATTTTTGGATTTATGTTTGACTAATCATTTGAGGTTTGCATTGGATTGTGAAAGGGACTTGGAGTACTTTTCTATCATTGTTTGTTTTGTGATGCATAATTAGAGATATAGAAGAAATAACTTCGGGTCCAAAAAAGGTCTCTCTAGAGCAGGCATTTAGGTTTGAGATACTATTGGGTGCATGAGAAGGAATAAAGTGGCCTATGAGTCTTAGGATGACATGATTTTATGTTTGAATCACTTGGGATGAGTTTTGATTGAGGTCCATAGTGTATTGAGGATGAGTAGTGTTGCCTTGAAGGTAGGTCATGAGCAATCTGCAGAAGTTGGGTCAGTATAGCAGCATCCCAGATCATCATGGTAGTGGAAATAATCGATTTCTTGGTGTGATAGAGCTTTGCATGTGGTTTTGTGGAAAGACTTTTTGGGTTTGGTAGTCTGCATAACTTGGTTGATTTAGAGAGATACAGATCTGATGGCTTGGTTAGGTGCTAACAAAATTCGAATGGAGTTTATGATGGTTTTTACCACGACTTGCAGTTGACATCTTCTACAGCCATAGACAGTTTGTTGTGTGTTGTGATTTACACTTAATATTAGATAAGAGTAATGTTTATTGTCGATGGAGTGTTTATCTTACTTGTGATTCAGAATTGACAATGGATTCTCATATCTTTTTATAATAGCATAGTGGATGCTGTGAGTCGTGCCAAGTTGGGATTGAATGGTCAAGATTGTGATTCAGTTTTGAAAGGAAGGACATGAGTTCTAAACAACGTGGGGAATTCGAGATATTCAAGAGAATACTTGTAAGGCCCCGTTAAATTTTGCCAAGGAATTTAAGGTTTTGTGGTGTCAAGGTAGGCTAATTTGTTTGAAGGAAGTAGTTATGCAGTTAGTTTCGCGACTGCGGATCTGTTATGCGGGTCGCATAATCATCACACAGTTGAGCCGAAAGATTGTTAAATTTTGAAGGTCGTTTTGCAGTCCATTTTGCAATTGCATATCCTTTTCGCGGTCCGTATTTCTGTCACAGATTTGGCATGAAGAATTTCAGAGGGTGATTCTACGGTCCATTTTGCGGCCGCATAACTGGACTTGCAGCGGACTTGTTCGTGCCGGACTAGTTTTTGAAGTCAATTTCACAGTCCCCTATGCGGGCGGCATATCTATTCTACGGTCCACTCAGCGACCGCAGAGTTCAGTTCGGAGGGTTCATTTTCTATTTTTATAACCCGACCCCATTTCTTATTAAATGACTTTGGAATTATTTTGGCTAGGTTAAATGCCTATTTGAGAGAGAGGGGAGTTCCTTAGAGAGAGAGAGAGAGAGAGAGAGAGAGAGAGAGAGAGAGAGAGAGAGAGAGAGAGAGAGAGAGAGAGAGAGAGAGAGAGAGAGAGAGTGGAATCCGCAAGTGCTTTGATCATCAATTTTTGCCCCAATCTTGAAGATTCAAGGGAACCACTCACTAGACCATCATCTATACAGTTAAGACCTTGTCCAACAATCTTCATGCAATTGTTATGGGTTTATGTAGGTTGTAGAGTTGGAGATTGGCCATGCATGTGACAATAGGTGGTAGTATGTGAGGTTGTTGAACTATTATGGGTAGTTTCTTGTTGTAATTGTTTGAGGAAGGAATGGATTACCATTGTAGAGCTTTGTAGTCCATTTTGCATAATAGGGGTTTGACAAAATTCCCAAGAGAGTTATATCATGAGAATCCTTCTAATTATTATCCAATTTTTCGCTATCTTCCTATAGATTGATATTGCTAGAAGTGTTGGAATGTTGTAGTAATCTAAAGAAAGGTATATTGGCTAAACTTCTCTCTTAGAATCTAATTCCATAATGTTCCCGAATGTTTCAAGTATGGTTGGCCCAGGTTCCTAATTCCCATGTTCCGAGTTGTTCCTAATAAATTCGAATATCCCAAGTAAACGTTGTGTTGAAGGACGTATACACTCAAAACGTGTTCCAATTGATCCTATCTTATCGTGATCTCTTTCGAGAATGTGTTCAAGTATGGTTTATGTATTAAAATGTTATAACCTTAATTCATGTTTGAAATGAAAGTTCTTTATGCATAACTTGGAAAGAAAACCTAATGTGCTTAAGGTGCTTATAACTCATATACATATCTAATCTCTATTTCCAAATGAACTTATTGTTGATAAGCTATGACAATGTTTGGAAGTGAAATAAATGAGAGCGATATATAAAATGTGGCCATGGTTGTTGTAACTAGAGCGTATGATTTGAATTTGTGTTTTAATCGTAAATGTCACGCCCCGGCCTCTAAGAGCACGACTGGTGCTCAACAGAGTTACCCCGATCGAGCAAGCCTGCACAATGCTGTATACCCAACTCACCCATGAATAAAGAGAAGAATACATTTTATTAATTAGACAGTAAGAGGTCATGTGAATAGCACCAGATCATTTCCATTAGCTACGTTATTAACAAGTCTCCAAAACCATACAGTCGTAGTTCAAGTGGAACAGATGATACAATTATAGCATATTTAGTTTAACTTTCCCAAAACAAGATACAAACCACACTATGTCTACGGAGCCTCTAACTGAAACAAGAGAGTGCTACGACAGTGCTGGCAACAAGGCCCCAGCTATACCTCAAAACGCTATGTATATAGGACAAGAGATACAAGACCCCAAAATGAAGTGGGGCTCACCAAGTTAGCTGAGGAGAGGGTGTGCTGCTATCACAGATCAATACCACCTGCTATGGAACCACTTGCATCCATTAAATATGCAATATCCCTTTTGGCGGGGGCGCTATATCTTCAATCGATGCAGGTGGTGTGTCAGCGGGCATCTTTGATCCTCATTAGCAGTTACTCTCTATTTAGCAGGTTTTGGTGAGCCCTGCTCTGCTCCGGGCCTTATGTCACTTGACGTTGTACTTTATGTTTTGAGGTATAGCATGGGCCTTGTCGCCTGCACTTCCAAACTAATATTCTGTTATACCTAGAGGCTTCGTAGACATGTTGCGGGTGGTGTATGATTTTGGGTAATGAACTAGAAGTGTTGGTATTTGGAAAACATGTTTTCCTCGTATCTATAAACTTATAAAATTTTGGAAATCATAAATGAATATCCTTTGAGTAAGGGAAAAAGAATGTGGAGCACTTTACTCTTCTCATGTCTATCTCTTATTATTGATTCTTATATCGTTCATGGATATTGTTGGGTAGAAGGCATCATGTAGGATTGCTCGACCGAGGTATCAATGTTGGGTGCCGGTCGCGCTCCCAGAGGTCGTGGTGTGACAAGCTTCGTATCAAAGCCTAAGGTTTTAAAATGTCCTAGGATGTCTCAGAGCCGTGTCTAGTAGAGTCCTTCTTATCGGTGTGTTGTCGACCACATCTATAATTAGGAGGCTACTTGGACATTTAGGAATGTCACCCTTATTTGATACTCTAAGATCGTGCGATAGAGCTCAATATAGGATGCTAATTTACTCGTCATGTCTCCCTTTTTCTAGATGAGTAGTCCACGAATTTGAAGTACCATTGTAGGAGTGAACCCGCCATTGAATTTGTGGAAGCTTGCACAAGAGATTGTTGGGAGAATGGGTCGAGCTGTGGAGGGATTGGAAGAACTAGTTGCTAGGGGAAATGCCCTTGTTCCTATCAATGTCACTACGACACCGGATCATGTAGTGCGTGTACCTAAGAAGCGAAAGAGGGTTGTTTGTTCCAATAAGCCGGAATGTTTGATTTGTACTAAGCGCCAATTGGGTTTATGTTGGATGACTCTTGAAATATGTTATGATTGTGGAAAGAGGGGGAACAAGAAAAATAAATGCCCTAGGTTGGGTACACCCAGCGGTCTGTTCGATATACGGGAGGGAATATTTGGCTTCGTGTTGTGAGTATACTCAGTAGTGTGTTAGGGGTGGCAGGCATGGGCTATTCCAAAGGCCCACTCAACAAGCATGTACGGAGATTTTTAATCCCGTCATAGGGGCATGGAGGAAGGATATGTTGAATACTTATGTTGTATGTAAAAAGTGTAAAAGCCAGGTCAGTGGGGCGAGTCAGTTTAGCGGACCTCATCCTTGTTGCAAGAAGTGTAGGAGATGTCATTCGGGGGTATGTCACTATGGTACCAATATATGTTATGGATGTGGGTTCGAGGGGCAACAATTAAGGCACTGCCCCGGTAATCTAAATTCACCAAGTTAGTCACTCCTTGCTACATCATTCTGAACACCTCATAATTTTCCTTGTTGTGTATGTACATCTGCATTAAAGAGCCAACATAAATATGGTCTTAACAAGGTACTGAATCACAAAACATTGCATGTTCCTATTTTTTGAACGAGACACATCATTCATGAAGCGACTTTATCACAATTCTCTTACTTACAATCTCTTGAGGAATTTAGTTCTATAATGATTTCCTTGAATAGAGTTATAACCCTAGGTTAGTACTTCCCACTTGCTTCCCTAACTTCTCAACAAGGGACTATACCTAATTAATTTCTTATATAACCTTCCAATTCAAATAGGTAACAATTTCTCACTTGTGCACGCACCATCATAACATTTACGTACATGGTATCGAACCTAATGTAAAGCAACCTAGCATGAGATCTTTCTTAAGCCACACTCTCTCTCCCTCTCCTCTCTATGTGGATCATAGGATTTAAGGAATCACTTTACTCCCTTTTTGAACATTATCATGAATCGTTTTCACTACCTGGTAACATAAGAGCATATCTTGGCACCTGCCGTATGTGTATATGTCAATCGAAAGAGTTAGTCGTCCGCATAAGGTTCCTATGAAATTTGAGATTCTCACAAATTCATCATACGAAGATCTTTTGTTTGCCCATCTTAGTATGACTTTTTGTCCACTTAGATCATTCCGCAGTGAGTAACCCACCTTGTTCCTAGTATTGTAGCTGCCCATGATGTGTCCTGGTATTGCTGTTTGAGAGTTATTATAGCAAAGACATCTCTAGCTCATAACAAAGTGTTCACTCTCTATTTCCACCTCTGTAACATGTTATGACGGTGTTCCTTAGCTAGTAAATTCATTGCGACACTTGTTGGATAACCATGTGAGGATGTGTTCTTCCACGAGTTGTTTTAGCACTGCCTTTTTCATAGGATCCTTAATCGGCTCTCTGTCAAGACCGAATACACTTTTGGGGTTATCATAGCATGATGTGTGTTTCTCATATTGTTATTTTCCATCCCTCATTACCATCTGGGTAATTTCCAAGTCTCAAAACCTATGGCGAGCTCATTATAAACATTCACAAACCTTCCATGATTACTCGATAATGCCTCCCTGTATTTTGTTATCTTTAACACTCGGCTTCTAGAATAATTTACTATGCCATTATCATGCACAGAGAGTTTACTATCCTTAACATCCCACATCCCTGGGTGGATTGGGGTTTATCATTTGCCTTTCTCCCCGGGGCATCATATAAACCATTAGGACCCCTGTAACTAGTGCATGATTTCATCTTAGTATTAGGATGTCCTAGATATATAGTTTTACCAGTGTATGGTTGAAGTTAAGTAGTCTTACCGCTACCTTTCCCTCCCCACTCCAGGTGGATGTTTCAGATTTTGGCACATATCATGAACATATTAATTTGAATGATGAGTCTATCTTATCTCTAGTCCTCTCATATAGGATCAATAATCGGGAAGGGTTAAGCTTCTAGAATAATAACCTCACAAGTGTTCAACCTCTTTTTTCAACCCCGTGGGCTTGTGGCATTGATTTCCTTGTTTCAGACACCATTAATAGCGCAATGCAACTTCGTGTATTTCTGAAACCTCTATCACATTCGTGGTGCAAGGATCTTCTCATTTCTAGTTAAACTAATTTATCCTACACTCTTGGGGGCAACTGGTGTTACGTACTTGGATATTTCTTCTTAAGGCTTACTTTATGCCGAGTAAGGCACATATGGAATAAAACAATTGCTACTATCCCTTTCATAACTCATCGTCTTCCAGGAATAACTGATACTAACATCTTCATCCTCCCGAACATGCCTCCCATATAGCACATGTCTGAAACGACTTACTTCTTTTACACCTTAAGATCATGTGCCTGGTTCCCACATTATCAATGTCTACTAGGCAACTCTAGGTCTCATTTGTTGAACTAATGATTCATCACAATGAATAACAATTTTGCGCTATTTGTAGTTGTCCCTGTATTGCACTAGTCAAAACAAGATTCAACTTGTGGTTTCTCTGTTGTTGATGAAAGAGAGTCGCCACTTAATATTTAAATGTATATTAGGGTACCTATTCAATTAAAAAGTCACATTTATTATTGGTATGCTAACCGGTGAGATTATGGGTAAGGGTTCTTATTCTTTTAAGAGGAAGGTATTAGGCACCCCTTAAAATCTACCTGAGGTAGCTCCATAGGACTTAGACTAATTTTAATCTACCTGAAAATCCATTTGGGGCGACAATACTTGACCTTTTATGAAAATTCTGATTTGCCTCGTGATAGTAAAGCTTGCGATTCAGTTCTGATTTCCTTTTGAAAATGGGCCTCTATTTTTACTATGTTATGGGATTCAAAATCTTTTAAGAAAAGAAGTGAGTAAGAACATAGTAACCATATGAGCAAATTATAAATGACGAAGTGAGGATTAATCACTAACTAATTCCTTTTAAATCCTATATTATTTAAACCTTGCTTATGTTTCATATGATATTAAAGCATGAAAGTAAAGTATGGAATCTATTATATGAGTATTGTATACATGATAAAAATGTGCAACAAGGTAGTAGATAAAAGGTAATGAAGCTATAAACTAGATTGACGGAGCGATAGATAATAACAAAAGGAATTGAGGGAAATAGGACTGGACTCTAGTAATTGGGCCTTAAGAAGGTAGGCCCATCAATAAAGAGATGTGGTTGCAGCTGATTTTGGACTCTCCGAAAAAATGCAACAAGGATGCGATTGGGCCTGAGTTCCTTAGGAACTCAACAGGCCCAAATGACGTACATGTCCAAAAGAAAAGAGAAAATCATTAGATACATGCTCCATATTTTCAGCATATTCAACGTGTATGAACTATATATAAACAGACGATTGGAACAAAATATATTAAAACAACAATACTCAAATACTATGAGAAATTATACTTACGTGGTAGTTTTACATGGAAAATAGTTTACATTGAATACCTCTCATTGTCATTAAATACTAAACCCTTAAAGAACCAAAAGTGTCAATGAATTAAAGGCTAAGGAGGGAGTTCTACTCAAGGTCGATGCCCCTTTGAATCCTCTGATACTTCAAAGTTCCAAAGGGACTCAAGGCCCAGGGCAATGCTTGTGCCGGGGAGAGCAGCCCAACCTAGAGTCAAACTCCACTCCAAAATAACCCTAACCACTAATAATATATTTTCCTTATGCATTTAAATGCCAATAAGGCCCTTTCAATGTAAACTAAATGCTATAGTATCGCTTACCACAAAAGTATACTCTCCTTCTAACAAAATAACACAAGGGAACACAGACTATATTTGTTACCAAATGAACAATACACATATCAGGTAAACCTAAAGGTCAAACTTCAAGCACAAATAGGAGAGAAGCAGAAACATTGTAACATACGGTTAAAGGTCTAAGCCTTAGGGAAAAAACACATTCAAATGGATGGCAAGCTATACATAGTTCATATATGTAGCAACACAAGAAATACAGATGCTCCTGCCCTAGCAAACTAACTATGAACTGATTAGTTTTCTACTAGCACATACATGGATTAGTAACACTACAGGGAACTTTTAGAGGTGTTAATAATGGTTAGGCAAACGGTTGCAACTACCACCTCATACAGAAGTTATCAGACATATCAAAAACATGATCAAGACTCTATGGGTTCACAGATTTGAACATGGAATCCCCTAAGGGCTCAACAGGATCATATTCCTAATAGTATTAACCTTAAACAAGCCATCATGTTCGGACAGTATCAACAAAGAACTTTCCATAAGATTTAGAGATCAGGTTCACTTCATGTACCCACCGGACTTGTCATTTTAAGAATTTATACCCCATTCAAGTACTTAAGACCCCGAGTAACTTCATAATACGTATTATGCTCGCGTGTGCGATCGTTTGATTTTCGAAAGATTCAGAATATTAATTGAAAAAATAATTCTCATTTTTGAATCTGAAATGAAAAGAGTTGACCGGAGTTTTACTTTTGAGCAAACAACTTTGGAATAAAATTTTGATATTTCCAATAGGTCCGTATGATGATTTCGCACTTAGCCGTATGTTCAGGTCGAGTATCAGGTGGCCCGGGAGTATTTCGGCGCCTATTATTGAAGGTTGGCATTTTTTAAGTTTAAAAATTTCCTAAGTTTGGGTTGAAGTGGATTTTGATGTTATCGATATCCGTTTGGGATTCCAGACTAGGGAATAGCTCCGCATGGTGATTCTAGTCTTAAGGGAGCGTCCGAATGTGGATTTGGAAGTCTGTAGGTCATTTCGGGTTCATTTGGCAAAAGTTAGAAATTTAAAAGTTTTTTGGAATGTTTGACCGGGAGTGGACTTTTTGATATCGGGGTTGGATTCCGATTTTGGAAGTGTGTATAGGCCCGTAATGTCTATTATGACTTGTGTGCAAAATTCAAGGTCAATCGGATTTGATTTGATAGGTTTCAGCATCGAATGTAGAAGTTGAAAGTTCTAAAGTTTATAAAGCTTGAATTGGGGTGAGATTCGTGGTTTTGATGTTGTTTGATGTGATTTGAGGCCTCGAGCAGGTTCGTGCTCTGTATTGGGACTGGTTGGTACGATTGGACGTGGTCCCGGGGGCCTCGGGTTTGATTCGGGGTGGTTCTGGACCAAGATTGGGTGCTTTGATACAGCTGGTTGCTTGTTCTCGTATTGTTATTCACATTCGCAAGGAGCCTTTCGCGTTCACGAAGAAGGATTTTGCTTTTGGGACTTTGCTCTTCGCTTTTGCGAAGAGTCTCTCGCGTTCGCGATGAAGGAATTTTCGTTGTCCGTCATCTAACTTTGGAGGCTCATATCTCACAATCTATAAGGCATTTCGAGATGATCCAAAAATGAAAGTTGTAGCCTATTGTGTCTAGTTTTCAGAAAAGTAAACCAGTTGTCATTTAGAGTTGTGTATAAAACATTATGGTGGAGAAACTATAGGCTATCTGGGAAGAGTTTGGAAATCTCTATTGCACATGCCTGACTTTGGAAGCTTATATCTCGCAATCTATAAGGAATAGGGAGATGAGCAACAAATAAAATTTATAGCCCTTGGAGTCTAGGTTTTAGAAAGTTAAACCATTCATTATTTGGAGTTGTGTACAAATGGTTATGGTGGATACACTATAGGCTATAAGAAAAGAGTTTGAAAATGGATGTTGGAGAATTTGTTGATCGCGAACTCGAGGGGAGTGTCGCGAATGTGAAGAACAAACCCCTGGGCAGCTGAATAAAGTCAAAATTCATCTCATTCTTCCATTTCTGGACCAAGGAAGTTCGGGTGGTGTGATATTTTGAGAGTTTTTCAAGGAAACAATTGGGGTAAGAATTACTAACTTGATTTTGGTTCTATAGATTATGTACTTAGTAGGGTAATTTCATATTTGAAGGCTCATCGTATGGTTGGGAAGGTTTGCCGATCTTATTTGGCGTTTGTGAGGGATGTTAGTGCAGAGACTCCTGCCATTGATTATGTTCCGGTGGTACGTGATTTTTTGGATGTGTTTCCTGCAGAGCTGTCGGGCATGCCGCCTGACAGGAATATTGACTTCGGTATTGATTTGGTACCAGAAACTCAGCCCATTTCTATTCCATCGTATCGTACGGCATCGGGGGAATTTAAGGAGTTAAAAAACAGCTTCAGGAACTCCTTGATAAGGGGTTTATTCGGCCTAGTGTGTCACATGGGGTGCACCGATTCTATTTGTAAAGAAGAAGGATGGTTCCATGAGGATGTGCATTAATTACAGGCAGTTAAACAAGGTCACAGTCAAGAACAAGTATCCTTTGCCTCGTATTGATGATTTATTTGACCAGCTTCAGGGAGCGAGGGTGTTCTCCAAGATTGATTTGAGGTCCGGGTATCACCAGCTGAAGATTCGGGATTCGAATATTCTTAAGACAGCTTTCAGGACCCGATATGGCCATTATGAGTTCTTAGTAATGTCATTTGGGCTGACAAATTCCCCAACAACGTTCATGCATTTGATGAACAGTGTATTCCAGCCTTATTTGGACTAATTCTTTATTGTATTCATTGATTACATCCTGGTGTACTCTCGTAGCCAGGAGGAGCATGCTCAGCATCTAAGGATTGTATTATAGAGATTGAGAGAGGAGACGCTTTATGAAAAGTTTTTGGAGCACGTGGTGTCCAGTGAGGGTATTCAGGTGGATCCGAAGAAGATAGAGGCGGTGCAGAGTTGGCCTAGACCGTCCTCAGCCACGTAGATTAGGAGCTTCCTTGGTTTGGCGGGCTATTACTGTCGCTTTGTGGAGGGATTTTCATCTATTGCATCGCCCTTGACCAAATTGACCCAAAAGGGTGCTCCATTTAGGTGGTCGGATGAGTGTGAGGAAAGCTTTCAGAAGCTCAAGACTGCTTTGACCACAACCCCAGTGTTAGTTCTGCCATCAGCTTCAGGTTCTTACACCATGTATTGTGATGCCTCGAGGATAGGTATTGGATGTGTTTTGATGCATGAGGGCAGGTTGAATGCCTATGCCTCGCGGCAGTTGAAGACCCATGAGAAGAACTATCATGTCCACGATCTTAAGTTAGCAACCATTGTTCACGCCTTAAAGATTTGGCGTCATTATTTGTATGGGGTTCATTGTGAGATCTATACTAATCACCGGAATTTGCAACATCTGTTTAAGTAGAAGGATCTTAATTTGCACCTTCGAAGATGGTTAGAACTTCTCAAGGACTATGATATCACTATTTTGTACCATCCGAGAAAGGCCAATGTGGTGGCCGATGCCTTGAGTCGTTGGGTGGAGAGTTTGGGAAATTTAGCGTATCTCGTAGCAGCAGAGACACCCTTGGCATTGGATGTTCAGGCCCTAGTTAGCCATCTTGTCAGATTGGATATTTCGGAGCCGAGTCGGGTAATGGCTTGTGTAGTCTCCAAGTCATCTCTTTATGACCGTGTGAGGGAGCGTCAGTATGATGACCCCCACCTGCTCGTTCTTCAGGACAGGGTTCAACGAGGTGATGGCAGAGATATGACTATTGGTGATGATGGTGTGTTGAGGATGCAGGGCCGGATATGTGTGCCCAACATGGATGGGCTTCGGGAGTTGATTCTTGAGGAGGCCCACAGCTCACGGTATTCCATCCATCTGAGTGCCGTGAAGATGTACCAGGATTTGAGACATCACTATTGGTGGAGGCGGATGAAGAAGGTTATAGTTGGGCTTGTGGCTCGGTGTCTCAACTGTCAGTAGGTTAAGTATGAATATCAGAGACCGAGTGGCTTGCTTCAGAGGTTAGAGATCCCAGAGTGGAAGTGGGAGTGGATCACTATGGACTTCATAGTTGGGCTCCCACGGACTTCGAGGAAGTTCGATGCTATTTGGGTTATAGTGGATTGGCTGACCAAGTCCGCGCACTTCATTCCAGTTGGCACTACTTACTCTTCAGAGCGGTTAGCTGAGATTTACTTCCGAGAGATTGTTCGCCTACATGGTGTCCCAGTTTCCATCACTTCAGATAGGGGCACTCAGTTTACATCGCAAGTTTGGAGGGCCGTGCAGTGAGAATTGGGTACGCTGGTTGAGCTGAGCACAACTTTTCACCCTCAGACGGACGGGCAATCCGAGCGCACTATTCAGATATTAGAGGACATGTTGCGATGTTGTGTCATTGACTTTGAGGGTTCATGGGATCAGTTTCTACCACGCACGGAGTTTGCATATAACAACAGTTATCAGTCGAGCATTCAGATGGCTCCGTATGAGGTTTTATATGGGAAGAGGTGTAGTTCTCCAGTAGGATGGTTTGAGCCGGGTGAGGCTAGGCTCTTGGGTACAGACTTGGTCCAGGATGCATTAGATAAGGTGAAATTGATTTAGGAGCGGCTTCACACGTCGTAGTCTAGGCAGAAGAGCTATTTGGACAGGAAGGTCCGTGATGTGTATTTTATGGTTGGGGAGAAGGTTTTGCTGAAGGTATCACCCATGAAGGGTGTTATGAGATTTGGGAAGAGGGGCAAGTTGAGCCCCCAGTTTATTAGGCCTTTTGAGGTGCTTTAGAGGATAGGGGAGGTGGCTTATATGCTTGACTTGCCACCCAGCTTGTCTAGTGTACGTCCACTGTTTCATGTTTCCATGCTCCGGAAGTATGTTGGCGATCCGTCCCATGTTTTGGACTTCAGCACGGTTCAGTTGGAGAGTCATATGACTTATGATGTGGAGCCAGTGGCCATTTTCAGAAGTTGAGGTCAAAGGACATAGCTTCAGTAAAAATGCAGTGGAGAGGTCAGCCTGCGAAGGAAGCCAACTAGGAGACCGAGCGGGAGATGCGAATTAGATATCCACAACTATTTGAGACTCTAGGTTTGTTTCTAAACCCGTTCGAGGACGAACGGTTGTTTAAGAGAGGGCTGATATAAAGACCCGGCCAGTCATTTTGAGCGTTATAGCCCTATTTTTCCCATTTCTTCTTTGTTTTGTGCTTTTCAACTATATTATGATATATCGGGTTAGTTGGTTCGGGTCCGGAGTGGTTTCGGAGTGAATTGAGATACTTATTCTATAAAGTAGAAGCTAAAGTTAAAAAAGTCAACTGGACATTGACTTATGTGTAACGACATCGGATTTGAATTTTTATGGTCCCGTTAGCTCCGTTAGGTGATTTTGGACTTGGGAGCGTGTTCGGAATGTGATTTGGAGGCCCGTGGTAGAATTAGGCTTGAATTGGCGAAAGTTAGAATTTTGGCGATTTTGGCTGGCAGTAAAAATTTTGATACCGGGGTCGGATTGGATTTTCGGAACTTGGAGTAGGGTCATGGTGTCATTTTTGACTTGTGTGCAAAGTATGAGGTCATTCGGAAGTGGTTTTGTAGGTTTCGGCATCGTTGGTGGAATTCGGAAGTTTAGAAGCTCTTAGGCTTGAATTCGAGGGTAATTTGGTATTTGGATTTTGTTTTGAGTGAATCGAAGGTTCGACTAAGTTCATATGATGTTATGGGACTTGTCGGTATGTTTGTTTGAGGTCCCGAGGGTCTCGGCTGAGTTTCGGGTGGTTAACGGACTAATTATGGCCTTTGAGAGATAGTTGATCTGCTGGGTTTTGCTATTGCTTGTTTCTTCTTACGCGTTCGCGAAGAGTATCTTGAGATTGAGGAAGAATTGTTCTTTGTGTTTGAGAAATAAGGGACGCGTTCGCAAAGATTTAGGAGTAGAGTGCATCGCGGACGCGAGATGAGTAATGCGTTCGCGAAGAAAAGAAGAGGCAGTTGGGGACCACATTCTTTTGGTCTACGCGTTCACGAGGGTGAGGTAGCGTTCCCAAAGAGAAGGTTTAGTAAAGGTTCTTGTTCGCGAACGGTAGATCACGTTCGCGTAGAAGGGATTTCTGGGCAGAGGCAGTTGTGGTTCGCAAACGCGGAATCTCCAAAGCGGAATTGCGAACGCGAGGGTACTTTCGCGTTCGCGAAGAAGGAAATCTGGGCTGCAGTGTTAAATTTCAAAATCGGGGGTTTGAACCCATTTTTCATATTTTGTGCTAGAGACAACGAATTTAGGCGATTTTTGAAGGGATTTTGAGGGAGTTGATTGGGGTAAGTGTTTCTCACTTGATTTTGGTTAAATTCCATGATTATATCTTGATGTTTATCATGCAAATTGTGATTTGGGGTGAAAAATTGGGGGAAAAGTGGAAGAGTTCCTGAGATGGAATTTAGACTCATGAGTGAATGGGCTTTAGGATTTTCTTGACTTTTGTCGGATTCTGAGACGTGGGCCTGGGGGCCCGGTTTGAGCCAATTTCGGGTTTTGAGTCTAATTTAGTAGTTTTATTGTGGAATTGATTCCTTTAGCATATATTAATGGTATTGTACTGCTTGTGGCTAGATTCGGGATGCTCGGAGGCCGATTCGATTGGCAAGGGCATTGCGGAGTAGAGATTTGCTCGGATTGAGGTAAGTAACGGTTGTAAATCTAGTCCTGAGTGTATGAAACCCCGGATTTATGTGTCATGTGACTATTTGGAGGTGATGCACATGCTAGGTGACGGGCGAGTGGGCGTTCACCGTTGGGGGATTGTGACTTGGTCCGTCCCGTAGCAACTGTAAAGTTGAACAACCTGTTGTAGTTATATGCTCCTTATGTGTTTTAGAAAGATTTGCTATAAATCATGCTAGATACCATGTTTAGGCCTTATGCCAGTATTGTTTGGACCCTTAGAGGTCGTTTCTTGCTGTCGTCTCATTGCTTTAGTTGATATCCCATACTCAGTCATGTTCATGCATTCTTACATCATAGCTCGGTCTCTGTTATGCTATTTGTTGCATCATGTTAATGTTGTTTGGGCTGATTTCTTTGATTTCGTGGTATAATATCATATGAGAATCTCTGATATTCCTGTAGCTGATCATTGGAGTTAGCAAGGTAGCTGCCTGGCGATCGCAGCCCTGTTTTCTCCTTCTTTATCTCCCCCTTAGTTGTATTTTGTATTTTTCCCAGACTATTTTACTCTTATTAATGTTAGACCAATTTTTAGCAGATACTCATGACTCAGTGACACCCCGATGTTTGGGGCTTTTTATTCCGCATTTCTATTTTTGAGTTCAACCCTTATTTCTTTTATGAAATTCTGCTATACAAGACGCGTTTTGCCATATCTGTGAATGTATTATTGTAGTATTGTGGGAGTCGGCTGGCCTAGTACCATCGATAGGTGCCATCACGACAGGTTTGAGTTTAGGGTCGTGACAGTAAGACTAAACATCCTCTCAATAGTACGGGTAACAATACAAGGAGAAACAATCATAGGAACAATGGAAACCTCAAACAATACCAAAATATCAAGTTAGGAGCAAGATACATTTTCAAGTAAATTTAAATAATTTAGGTTGGGAGATCTTTAGTACCGATATACTACCGTGACGTTTGCACGGAGTCCGATCACGGCCCGATCGGCTACGCCGTCTCACCCAAAGACATCCAATCACAATCAAAATCACCACCACGTGCGCGGCATGGCATCCGATCTCCACCTGATCGGCTATGCCGTCTCACCACAATGTCGTGTGGATTGACATCACCCCTCGTTAACAATTATCTCATCCAAATTAATGGGAATAATCTAAACACATCAATCTTATCCCATTTAAGGGGAATATTCTCAACACATCAGTTCAGAAATTTTTCCCTCAATCACTCCTACACTGGCACATGTAGTTTCGGGAATAGGTTATTTCCATCTACCCTTCGAGACATGAGAATATTTGTAATAGTCAAATTTATATTGAACATAAATTTGTAATAAATTTGAACATATATCTTTTGACACAATGTTTATTTGTAATAGTCAAATTTAAAATGAAAACCTCGGGACATAAGAAGTAAGAAATTGACCCATCATACTTGAGACTTATTAGAACATCGTAGGATTTAATTCTAAGAGAGAAGTTTAGCTAACATACCACGCTTTTTGATTTCCTTAAATTACTATAATTATCCGAAAATCCTAGCAACTTCAATCCATTTAGAGACATAACAAAAATTGGACCATAATTAGGAATAGGTTCATGAATTCTGCTTATTTGAGCATTTTATCAAACACTATATGGGCATTATGATCTCAAAGTTCTTCTATGGTGGATTCCCTCACCGCACAACCCAATGTTCACCCAATTGAGTTCAACAACATTTCCACAAATCTTATTGGTACATGCATGCATAAATAACACTCTCCTACCCAAGAATCACACTCTTCATTACCCATCTTCTACCAAAAACTCAAAATGGAAAGCTAGGCTTAGAACCTTACGTATTGGATGAAGACCTTGTGAGTTCTCTTTGTTGAATTTCAAAGTTTGGGGTAAGGATTGATGAACAAAACACTTGGGGCTTCCCCCTCTCTCCCTAGAACACTCCCCTCTCTCTAAAATGGCAATTTAGACCAGCCAAAATTACCCCGTGGTCATTTTTATAAAAAGAGGATCGGGTTATAAAATCATAAAATGGACGCTCCGAACTCAATGATCAATCAAATGCTAAAATCAAGGATAGAATCATGAAAAATAATCCAATCTGAGTAAAGAACTTACCTCAATCCAAGTGGTGAACATCTTCTAAAAATCGCCTCAATCCGAGCTCCCAATCTTAAAATATGATAAAATAAGCTCAAAGTCCTAAATAATGACTTAAATGTACTGCCCAGGAGGACCCCTAGCGATCGCGACAGTGCACTCTGCAATCGTGAATCACAAAATGCAACATGCCCAACAACCCTACTTCGCACATGCAATTCTACCGCCGCGAATGCGAAGACCCAATTGCCAGAAGCTATGGAAACACAACAGCATCCCGCGAACACGACCAACAATGACCCAAGCTGCACTCCATTTGAGCAAACGTGTCATCCTACACGCGAAGGCGATACCTCCCATGCCCTGAACCTTGCGAATGCGGTCCATGTGATGAGAACATGGTGAACAACTTCTCAGTAATCAGACAACTATACGCGATCGCGAAACACATTAGAACACTAGCATATCAGCAGCATAAAAACCATCCAAAATGACCCGAAACCATCCCGAATCACACCCGAGGCCCCCTGGACCTCGTCCAAACATACCAATAAGTCTAAATACATTATCCAAACTTATTCAAAAGTTTGAAATATCATATAATAATAAAACCAAGAATCGAAGATCAAGATCATTTCCTTAATTTTCAAATCATCAAACTTCGCTGAACGCGTCTGAATCCATCCAAATCATCTCGGAATGAGACCAAACATTGCACACAAGTTCCAAATAAAAAATAAAACATATTACAACTTCTAAAACAATGATCCAAACTCGATACCATTAAAAATAACTTCCGGTTAAACTTATTCCTCAGAATGAGCTTATTCCTAATTAAATTATACCTAAAATAATTAAGAGAATTAAGTGCACTCAAATGAGGATATAAGTAGTTTAATATTATCCCTAGGTAGAATCAATATTATGAGGGTTAACATCTCAAGTTCTTGTTAATTATCTTTTCCAAACCCGGGTTTGCCTTTTTCAAGATAAATTTGAAGTTAATTGGAAAGTCTTAGGGTTAGCTAATCCCCTTGAAAACCATAAAGAATCAAGAATAATTAAAGAAAAAATAAACCCACTTCTTAGTTAATAAAACTCATTCAATACACAAGCATAATAAGAGTTTTAATCCAAACTTGAGTAATGAGCAGTTTCATAAATAATAAGTAAATAATGGAATAAACTACTACACACATAGATATTCAATACAAAGCAATAAATTAAAGATGACATATATTGTTAACTCCCAAGTGTGGTGCAAGAACCCTAGCTCCCAAAACTTTAATTTTCTGCCAAAGATATGATTCCAAGAGGCTAGACCGAGTTTTATGTGGGTTTGTGATCAAGAATTTTTTTTGGGTTTGTGAAGAAAGGTTAACATTTGCAACCTTAGACTTTGCTATGGACCATCGTAATTGTGACACCGATGTTGCATATGCGAACATGGCCTTTACCATTGTCTATCGCAATTGCCATACATATGTTGACATTTGCGACCTCTGACTTCTTCTCTAAACATCACAATGCGATCCAGGGGTTAGTATTTGCGAATGTTGGCTGGTCTGGTTGACCTTGCATTTTCAAGCCTCTCTTCGCTTTTGCGAACTTTGACTGGTCTGGTTGACTTTGCATTTGTGAAACTCAATTCGCATTTGCGACATCTAATGTTGTTTTTTCTGATTTTTTCTTTTCAACTCATTTTTTCACTCAAATCCACTTCATTTGATCTCTATTCTCTTTATGACCCATTGTACTTGAAATAATAGCAATACATACCATAAATAGCCTCATTTGATAAATGAAGGATACAAAAACCAAAGCAAATAGACTAGATTAAGTGGTAAAATCACCACTTATCAGTTGGCACAAAAAGCGAGTCCTAGTAGGGAATGTATTGGAGTCAATTGTTTAGGCTAGGATGTTTGAAAGAGTTGCAAAAATATTTTAAATAATTTTGGCATGAGTAAAACATTGAGAAAAAGTATCAATAGTGCATATGATGAGTTCTAAGCTTTAATTTAAGTTATTGTAATAAGTATGATGCTTGAGTATATTTTGAAATGTGTTACTTGTCGATGTGCTTAATTTAAGTTCTTAAGAACGAGCAAGAGTTCAAGTGTGAGGTGGTGATAAATGATGAAGAATGCAATATTTATGACTATGTTTTATTTTGTTTTTTATATGAGTTGCGAGAAATCACATAATTTTTGAAGTGTATGCTCATTACGCATTTCTTGTGTCTAGAAATGAGTTTAGATTAAAGATAATAAAAATAGAATGATTTGGCGGGAAAAGTAGTCAAAAAAATAAAAATATGGGTGAGTACCACAGGGCGTGCATCGTGTGAATCATGGCATGCCAGAACAGTTGGTCTTCTTCAAAACAATGAAGTACAGGCCATAGACGAGAGCTCTTGTGTTGAGAAAAAAATAAAAGAATTGGGAACGTGCCAACATATCACGTGACACGTGACACTTGGCAAGCGATTCAGTTCTCTATTTCAAAATTGGAGAGTACTAGTCCGCCCCATACCAACCCTACCCCGTATTGATATAATTTTTAACTATTTTTGAAGGGTTATACAATATACTTGGAGGCAAGAACATGATAAGAGTAAGAAAAAATGGTTCAACCACGAGTTTTTCCTTTCTTCTTCCTATATTTTATTGTTGCTTATAAATTTTATTATTGTATTTCTATATAATATAATGAGTAACTAATATTCTTATTTAGTATTTTAACGGAATATTTTATAGGATGAATTCTTAATATGTTTTGTCATTAGTTGAGCCTTTAGCTTTCTCTACTTATTGAATTGCATTCTTATTTTAGTTAATTGAAGTGCTCTCAATCAACAGTGCCCATCTATTATATGTTGCTTCGGGAAAGAATATATATTGTTATGGTTTAAAAACATCACTCCTAGGTATATGGGAGACCATTAATATAGGCTTAAAAATGGGTTTAAAGAAAATAATATTTTGACGTAGTCATAAAGTGCTGTGAGAAATATCAAGTAAGAGTAGTTCGAGAGAGACCATCTAGTAAACTATCATGATTTCTAGAGAGAGAATTGAGATAAGGTAATTGCTCATGATTAGTAGAGAATAAATCGGCAAGATTATAGCAACGTAATGAGAAGAAATCCGACAACTAGGAAAATCTTAACTCTAGGCCTCCTTAATCCTAAAGCTAACCCATATTGTTTAGTTGATCATTTTTAATGCTTTACTATTTATTTCTTAATTAGCTAGAAATAAAATCTTAAGCTTAAATTTAGAAATTTTTCAAGCTCATCTTCTTACTAGTATTAAAATTTATTGTTAAGCCTTGGTTCTGTAACGACCCGACTGGTCGTTTTGAGCTTTAAGGTTCTGTTTAGTGGTTCGAGGACTTGATTAGCTTTATATTATGTAATATGATTTTCATGCATGGTCAGATTTGATTTTCGGATGGTTCGGAATAAATTTGGATGGGTGATTGTCACTTTAGAAGCTTAAGTTGAAATGTTGACCGAGGTTTGACTTTTGCGGACACGACCCCGTAGCGGTGTTTTGATGGCTCCGATAGTTCATATCATGATTTTGGATTTGGGCGTATGCCGGCATCGAATTCGAAGGTCCGTAGGTTGAATTGCATTTTGCCGAATATTGGCAATTTAAAGGTTTTGAATTTTGATAAGTTTGACCGTTGGTTGACTTCATAGCTGTCGTGTTTGGATTTCTATTTTGGGACATGGAACGAGTCTGTTTTATCATTTGTATCTTGTCCGTAAAGTTTGGCGTCATTCCGAGTTGGTTTGATGATTTGTATCATTTGTATCTTGTTAGGATGTATTTTGATGATTTGATCACACGAGCGAGTTGGTGTTACATTTTTAGTCTTGTCTTGACGTTTGGTTTAAAGCCCCGAGGGCTCGGGTAAGTTTCTGACGCGTTGCAGAGTGTTTGATAGAGTTTGTGTTTTACTGATGTGATCTAATGCCTCAGGCCTCGCATATGTGAGTTTTGGATCTCAATTGCGATGTTAGTTGTAGCCTGCTATGTTCGCATTTGCGAACAAAAGGTTTGCAATTGGCTGGATGCACACTCGACAAGCTGGGTGGCAAGGCAAGCTTGTAAGCCACCTCCCTTATCCTCTGAAGCACCTCAAAAGGCCCAATGAACCGGGGGCTCAACTTGCCCCTCTTCCCAAACCTCATAACACCCTTCATGGGTGATGCCTTCAGCAAAACTTTCTCCCCAACCATGAAAGACACATCACGGACCTTCCTGTCCGCATAGCTTTTTTGCCTAGACTGCGCCGTACGAAGCCGCTCCTGAATCAATTTCACCTTGTGTAATGTATCCTGGACCAAGTCTGTACCCAAGAGCCTAGCCTCACCCGGCTCAAACCATCCTACTGGATATCTACACCTCCTTCCATATAAAGCCTCATACGGAGCCATCTGAATGCTCGACTGATAAGTGTTATTATATGCAAACTCTGCGAGCGGCAGAAACTGGTCCCATGAACCCCCGAAGTCAATGACACAAGCGCGTAACATGTCCTCCAATATCTGCATAGTGCGCACGGACTGTCCGTCCGTATAAGGGTGAAAGGCTGTGCTCAACTCAACCTGAGTCCCAACTCTCACTGCACGACCCTCCAAAACTGCGATGTAAACTGAGTGCCCCTATCTGAAATGATGGAAAGTGGGACACCATGCAGGCGAACAATCTCTCAGATGTAAATCTCAGCCAACCACTCTGAAGAGTAAGTAGTGTCAACTGGAATGAAGTGCGCGGACTTGGTCAGCCGATCCACAATAACCCAAATAGCATCGAACTTCCTCGAAGTCCGTGGGAGCCCAACTACGAAGTCCATGGTGATCCGCTCCCACTTTCACTCTGGGATCTCTAACCTCTGAAGGAAGCCACCGGGTCTCTGATGTTCATACTTAACCTGCTGACAGTTGAGACACTGAGCCACAAACCCAACTATATCCTTCTTCATTTGCCTCCACCAATAGTATTGTCTCAAATCCTGGTACATCTTCGCGACACCCGGATGGATGAAATACCGCGAGCTGTGGGCCTCCTCCAGAATCAACTCCCGGAGCCCATCTACATTAGGCACACATATCCGGCCCTGCATCCTCAATATGCCGTGATTACCAATAGTAACATCCCTTGCATCACCTCGCTGAACCCTGTGCTGAAGAACGAGCAGGTGGGGTCATCATACTGACGCTCCCTGATATGGTCATAAAGAGAAGACCTGGAGACCACACAAGACAATACCCGACTCAGCTTCGAAATATCCAATCTGACAAGCTGGCCAGCTAAGGCCTGAACATCTAATGCCAAAGGTCTCTCTGCTACTGGAAGATATGCTAAACTCCCCAAACTCTCTGCCCGGCGACTCAAAGCATCGGCCACCATATTGGCCTTGCCTGGATGGTACAAAATAGTGATATCATAGTCCTTAAGAAGCTCCAACCATCTCCGCTAGTGCAAATTAAGATTATTCTGCTTGAACAGGTGTTGCAAACTCCGGTGATCAGTATAGATCTCACAATGAACCCCGTACAAATAGTGCCGCTAAATCTTTAAGGCATGCACAATAGCTGCTAACTCAAGGTCATGGACAGGATAGTTCTTCTCATGAGTCTTCAACTGGTGCGAGGCATAGGCAATCACCCTACTCTCCTGCATCAGAACACATCCAATACCTACCCTCGAAGCATCACAATAAACGGTGTAAGAACCTGAAGCTGACGACAGAACTAGAACTGGAGCTGTGGTCAATGCAGTCTTGAGCTTCTGGAAGCTCTGCTCACAATCATCCGACCACCTGAATGGAGCACCCTTTTGGGTCAATTTGGTAAAGGGCGATGCAATAGATGAAAATCCCTACACAAAGCGACGGTAATAGCCCGCCAAACCAAGAAAGTACCTAATCTTCGTGGCTGAGGGCGGTCTAGGCCAGCTCTGCACTGCCTCTATCTTCTTCGGATCCACCTGAATACCCTCACTGGATACCACGTACCCCAAGAATGCTATTAAATCTAGCCAAAACTCACACTTGGAGAACTTTACATAAAGCTTCCCCTCCCTCAATCTCTGTAACACAATCCTCAAGAGTTGGGCATGCTCCTCCTGGCTATGAGAGTACACAAGGATATCATCAATGAATACAATAACGAACGAGTCCAAATAAGGCTGAAACACACTGTTCATCAAATGCATGAACGCTGCTGGGGCGTTAGTCAGCCCAAAAGACATCACACGGAACTCATAATGGCCATATCGGGTCCTGAACGCTATCTTAAGAATATCTGAATCCTGAATCTTCAGCTGGTGATACCCTGACCTCAAATCAATCTTGGAGAAAACCCTCGCCCCCTGAAGCTGGTCAAATAGATCATCAATACGTGGAAAAGGATACTTGTTCTTGACTGTGACCTTGTTCAACTTCCTGTAGTCAATGCACATCCTCATATAACCATCTTTCTTCTTTACAAATAGAACTGGTGCACCCCAAGGTGACACGCTAGGCCGAATAAACCCCTTATAAAGGAGTTCCTGAAGCTGTTCTTTCAACTCCGTTGGTGCCATACGATACAGTGGAATAGAAATGGACTGAGTTCCCGACACCAAATAAATACCAAAGTCGATATCCCTGTCAGGCGGCATCCCCGGCAGGTCCATAGGAAACACATCCAGAAAGTCACGTACCACCATCCGCTGAGCCTCTGCACTAACATCCCTCACAAAAGCCAAATAGGATAGACAACCCTTCTCAACCATCCGCTGAGCCTTCAAATATGAGATCACCCTACTAGGTACATAGTCTATAAAATCGCTCCACTCAACCCTCGGCAAATCCGGCATCGCCAATGTTACCTTCTTAGCGTGACAATCTAGAACGGCATGGCATCGAGACAACCAATCCATACCCAATATCACATCAAAGTCAACCATACTGAGCAGCAAAAGGTCTACTCGGGTCTCCAGTCCATCAATAGTCACCACACATGACCGATATACGGGGTCCACAACAATAGTATCACTCACAGGAGTAGATACATGAACAGATGAAACTTAAGACTCACGAGGCATATCTAGAAAATGAGCGAAATATGAGGAAAATTATGAATAAGTGGAACCAGGGTCAAATAATACAGAGGCATCTCTGTGACAAACTGAGACAATACATGTAATCACATCATCTAAAGCTATAGCATTTGGTTTGGAAAGGAGGGCATAGAAACGGGCCTGGCCATCCACTGATCTGCCTCCCCCTCTCGGGCGACCCCTAGCTGACTGGGCTCCACCCCTAGCTGACTCGGCGGGTGGTGGAGGAACTGATGCTGATGACATAGACTGGCTCCTCTGCGGAGCGGGACCTCCCACTAGACGGGGACACTCTCTCTTCATGTGAAAAAACTCCCCACACTCATAGCAACACCCCGATGCTAGTGCTGGGGACTGAAGGGAGCCCCGAGCACCGGGATAACTAGAAGAAGGACCCAGCATAGATGAACCCTGACCTGATGGAGCACGAGAAGAACTCTGTGCTGGAAGAGCCAAAGAGATGAACGGCCCTACTGATAACAATGAGAACTATGGCTAGATGATGCACCACGGTGAACTGGGCGAGCCGTCTCAGCATGTCTGAATAGACGGCCTCTACCGTGCTGGAACTGACCCCCAGAAGGAGTACCACAAAATCCACCATGTCCGCGAGGCCTATTGGCCTCCCTCTCAACCCTCTCCTGACCACGAACCATCTCAATCTGCCGAGCGATGTCAACAACCTCATCAAAAGTAGCACCACACACTCTCTCTCTCTAGTCATAAGAAATCACAGCTGATAAGTGAGGCCATCTATAAACCTCTCGATCCTCACCTTGTCTGTGGGAGTCAACCAGATAGCATGCCGGGCCAACTCTGAGAATTGCATCTCATACAGCGTCACAGACATATCACCCTGACGAAGCTGCTTAAACTGTCTGCAGAGCTCCTCTCTGCGGGACTGAGGTACGAACTTCTCCAGAACAATAACGGAGAACTGCTGCCAAGTAAGGGGCATTGTACCGATCGACATACGCCTCTCATAAGCCTCCAACCATTTGAATGCAGCCCCAAAGAACTGAAAGGTAGTGAACGAGATCCCACTGGTCTCCAGAATACCTGTTGTACGGAGTATCCTCTAACACCTGTCGAAGAAACCTTGTGCATCCTCTCCCCCTACACCACTGAAATATGGAGGCTGGAGTCTCCCAAACCTCTCCAATCTATGCTGCTCATCCTCAGGCATAGCAGGAACCACATAGTCTTGAGCAGCTGTAACCGGCTGGGCTAGTGGTGCCCCCGGTGTCTGGAATCCATGTACCACCTACTCTGGTCTGCAGGCAGCGGGAGACTGAGCACCTCCCCCGGCCTGAGAAGTGGCTGCTGCGGCCGGAACAGAGACCGCCTGAGCAAGACTGGTACACGCGGTCAAAATATGAGCTAAGGCCTCCTGAAGGCCTGAAAAAACAATAGGCACAAGTGGTGCTTGAGCTGGTGCATCAACGACTAAAATCTGGTCCTGACCTGGGTCAACTGGTGGATCTGGAGGTACTGCCCCAGCTGCTGTGCGGGCTGCACCTCTACCCCTACCGCGGCCTCTACCGCAACCTCGGCCTCTCGCGGCCCTGACTGGTAGTACCGGTGGCTGTCCATCCTGCTCGGTAGTACGAGTCCTCATAATCTGTGAGAGATTAAAATAACAGATATTTAGTTACTAGAATCAGAAGATTCGCATGACAAGAATTCAAGAATGTGAAGTTTCCTAAGGGTTCTGCAGCCTCTCGAAGATAAGTACAGACGTCTCCGTACCAATCTGCAAGACTCTACTAAACCCGTTCATAACTCGTGAGAGCTATGTAACCTAGGCTCTGATACCAACTTGTCACGACCCAAAACCTAACCCGTCGTGATGGCGCCTATCGTGGTACTAGGCAAGCCAACTTTTGCAAAACACTTTCAGAATTTAACATAAATGAATAAAAACATTTAAAATAATCGAAGTTTCTCATAAATACGGGGTAAAATTCAAATAAAATATAAGTGCAGAAAAATAGCCTGACATCGGGGTGTCACTAAGTTATGAGCATCTAATAACCAATCTAGAAACAGAGTCTACTACAATCTGTGCCAAATGCCAATACAAGAGAGAAAAGATCATAAGAAAGGAGAAATTGTCACGACCCAAGCCGATGGATCGTGACGGGCACCCGATATCTTACTCAACCGAGTACCAACGTAACGTATCTTTCTTATTATATCATCATATACACGTGACATACGGGCCTAATAGACCAACATCATCATTTATAAACTCAAAACATAGGCCGACAAGGACGTACAATCTTTTACGTACACGACATATATCTACAAGCCTCTAAAAGTACATAAATATCATAAAGGTTGGGATATGGCCCCGCCATACTAATCAGTATATGTCCTAATCATACTGCCCACATAAGCAACTCTGGAACAAATGGAGTGCACCAACATCTTCTGCTGAGCTGATCGCCTACTTGGAGGTCTCTCGAACTGCCTATTGAGACATGCGGGCATGAAATGCAGCGTCCCCAGGCAAAAGGGACATCAGTACAAATAATGTACCGAGTATGTAAGGAATGAAAATCAGTAAATAATAGACGTGAGAGAAATATGGAGTAAACGACTCGACATGTACGTATGCACAGCTCTGTGAACCATTTTATTTTTATAATATCATGCATATGCGTATAAATGTCATACCATGAGCGTTCATAACATCATCAAGCCTCTGAGGGCATCCCATCATATCATTTCGGTCACTGTGGGCAAATCATCAACGTATACCATCTGATCAGGTGGTGGTGTGTATATAACGCCATAACCTTTTTTCATATCCCATATACGTATAATATACATATATACGCGTATATAACGTCATCTGGTCATGGGTCAATGTATATGTATAAATGCATGAAATTCATAAGAAAAACGTTAATAATATTTTCTCGAAATGCCATAAAAATAATATGCCTTAAGAAATACGTTAATAAGAGTTTCTCGGAATGTCATAAAAATAATATGCTTGCCGGATAAATTTTATCAAATACGTATTTTTTTGAGACCCATGAACAAATAATAGAATAATATGACACATGGGTAATCAAGAACATAAGCATCTCTAGTATTTCTATGAATAGAGTCATTTATGGGAATTGTGCATTCGCTCGTTTCGTTTGTGTCGTATAGATCATGCCAAAAGAAAGAAGGAATAGCCTTAACATATCTTGAGTAGGAAAAATCTGTATGATATTCTTCGAAAAGGTTGCACCGTACTTTTTTAGAATCACAAAATCTCGCATTGCTAATATGCTAAGAAATTTCTTTGGAATTGTTTTATTGCAAGAATTTTGTTGAAAACTTGTTAGATAGAGTTCTAGCGTCTGGCTTGGAAATGTCTTGAATTTGAATTAGAAAGAAATCAAACTTGGAATGTCTTATGAGACCAACTTGTAAGAATTTCTAACGTTTTTGATTATAGTACTTTTGTATATGTTTGCTGAAGAAAATCACTTTTCCATCTAATCCTTGTAAAGAATTCATGTGAATTCCATACACTAGTTTCCATACGTTAATTTGCTGGTCTAGTTAGTTTGCTGGTCTAATTCCATACATTATGTTGCTACTGAAGAAGCCAAATAAAGGTCTTTATCCAAAGAACCTTTCACGTGTAAGCAAGTCTTGTTGTGTCTTATGACTCATCACTCATATGGGTGATACTTCGGCTTAGCTTAATGCCAAGTGGCAGCTCCAACAAGGATCCTTATCTAGTTAATCATAATTATCCCCACCATTAATCAATTATTCACATAATTAAGAATTATCTCAACTTACTTAAAATACTACTCACTTTTAACTTACCTTGTACACCTTGCTATCTTGGTCATGTAGTACCTTGTATGGCACTAGTCCATAAATACCGGGTATCATATCTCGGATTGTATTTTATCCCAAATTGTCAATTTTTGACGAAACTCATTTTCTTCGATTCGTTTATCCTCTCACTGTCACGAATTTACTTATCACTTGCTTGAAATACCATAATACTTATAACCTCAAAAATAATCTCATCCTCGAGCTTACATTGAATAACTTACGACGAAACTTTAACGTCCGAAAATTTGGGATGTAACATCTCATTTCCGAGCTTATATCAATTTACTTATAGCGTACTTCAACGTACTAAAACATGGGGTGTAACATCATTCCCCTCCTTTGGAACATTTGTCCTCGAATGTTGATTGATGCACTTATCATTCTCATAACCCATAGCTCTTCTGAATACTTTAATACTCTTCTTGCCATTCTTTATTCTTACTCATGTCTTTCCAAAACCTTGTCGCTCTACCATACTTTAGCTTATGACCTACACATATTCGTTTATACTACTCGCAACCTTCCTTCAACTTGTTTATACCATAGATTCCCTTGCTTTATTCTGGAACATGAAGCGAGACATCACATCGTTTTTAACTCTTCTTTACTCTCGTAACTGGACCTATCGATACCTAGAAATAACACTTTTGTTACTAACGATGCCGCTACCATTCCTGGATATTGAATCCCCATGCTTCTAGCTTTCTATCCGCAGTACGGACTACTCCCAACCTTCTGCATTTAAATATCTCGTACGTTGTTCACTTTTACCTTACTTACCTTAAAATCTCGCATCATGTCCTCTATATCTTTCATGACCTCCCTTTCACATAGGTATAATTCATATTCACAACTTGAAGCTCTAATATAAGACTTGCACCTCTGGTGCACACATAATCCGGTGGGAGCTTCATACTGACTTCTTATAAGGCTGGTACATTTCTGACTGGCTTTATCGTAGGGTCATTATAGAATATGGTTAATGTACTATCTCTCTTGTATTTAAGAGTGGTCCTGCAATGTTCTCAATCACGAGGTCTAAAATTTTCTTGGTCCAATAATCAGACTCTTGATTTACTGAGTTGATGTAACTCTTTAGTTTCCTCTTCCTTATGATCAACCTTCATGTAGGCTTAAACTATCTTCCGATATGCGGATCCTGGGATTAGTTATTACTTTATCCTTTCATGGGCGCTATGGTATCCATGACATAATCTTCTAACAATTCCATCCTTTGTCTATGCCCCGGGCTCAATTCTATCTTTTACTTATACCGAAGTCTTCTACGGCTGTATGATTGTCACATATGTGTTGCATGGATAATACTCTGAAATCTTACGTGCATTAATAACGTAACTCACTCTGGATTACTAATCGAATAATTTATTTCATTCCTTCTCCACTTTCTTTAAATGTAAGCAATTACTTTTCCTGGTCGTTTTGCCACTTGTTGCATGTATACTTGGCTTATCTTTGTTCCCACGCATGCCGAAATATTCGTGCAACTCATATGATCTCGAATATTACTTTTGATTTTTTTCTTTCCGTTCCTTAGACATGGTAGGTACCACTTCCTTATGGAAGCATACAATGTTGTTGTGAGACTTTTGTAACAAGACAATTTCATCCTTAAGTTACTCAGCTTAGGTTGAAGCCTTCTTCTTTAATTCCTCAACTAGTCTTTCATTGTAGTATTTAGGGAGGATCCTATGACTTTTGTAAAGTTATGAGCTTATTACATTGTATACTTGACATACCTTTTGATGTCCTTCCTTTCCTATAATTATCCGTAGTTACTTACTTCCACCTTCTTGTTCTTGTAGGGTTGCTTCTGATCTTGATATTTTGACTGACTTCTCAGTGGCACTCTATTTTATCTCTGTAACACTCATATGGTACATTTAACTACCCCAACTCCTATATAAATATATCTCAATGATCACGATGTCATAACTGCGATGCTGAATTCACTATATTGAATTTTACTATATTTATCTTACACGATCTGCTGACTCGTCTGTAACATCCTGTTTAGCCATAACCAGGCTGTTCCTAATTAATTACTAACTACTCGTTGGCCCATTCTCATCTTAATATTCCGCGTAATCTTTCTTAAGTTTTTTCCTTTGCCTTAACTTACGTCTCGCACTTGCTCCTTATTTATTAATAACAGCTCGGGAAGGAACCCTTACTTACTCTCCTTGACGTCGTGCTTGCACAATATTCTGGAATCATAGCACATCTGTAGGATTTGGATAAGTGCCATCTCATTCCTTTTTTATTTTTATCGCATTTTTCCTTTACCATTCCATAGTCACTAAAACCACTTAATTCTGATTTAATGCCACATCCCTCCATATTCCGAACCCTTTAGGGGAGTACTAAGAGTTGAACCCACGAGGATCTACCTATAGATGTTTTACCTCTTTATCTTTGGCGTCGTTTCACAACATCAATGACCCTTACTCGCCTTGCGGCAATCCTCTGTACCAAGGATAACAAATTCCCTTACTCTCAATGGTGACACTTAGTGTAACTGGCACATACAATCCCTTAAGCTTAACTTTGCTCATATTGCTTGCTTTAGGGAAGTGTCTTCCTGAATGACCATTTTCTGAATTTCTTCATGAATCTTCTTTTGTTGTCCACTCTATTATCGCCAGAACGCAATCTGAAATTCTCATGATGCCGACTATTATCCAATCACTCAGTCCCTTATTCATGTTTAGTTTATCTTGTTCACCAGTCCATACTGATTTCTATTATTCTGGGGTCTAACATTTCCTTCCAGTAGTCGCGTTAGGGTCACAAACTTATTTCTTGAAATGAGGATATTACTTTATGGCCTATACTCTTTTGTTGTCTCAAGGCCTGTCACCTCTCATATTTTTCTTCACTTGACTATAGACTCTGTAATACAGTAATTTTTTTGATCTACTGTTGTCATCCATGTATTACATCTTACTCATAATGCTTTATTAACTCTCTTCTTATTTTCCTGCTAACATTTCTGTCTATCACCTTACTCTGAAAACTTTAACAAGACATTCTTTTGGTTTTAGCTCCCCTTTGCTCCATCTAATAGATCTTTGGGTTGCTTAACATTCCGTATCTACTAGGGACGTTAGTCACACTAAGATAATATTTATCCCTTCCAGGCTTCTAGTGCATATCTTTGTATTACTCATATCTAGTTGTACTATTTTAGAGTGCACCATCTGGGCGTCTCACAAGGAGATCTATTATCACATTTGCTATATCCTTCGAAAATGTCAGCTAACGCTAACAATCCATCCACTATTTTTTGTTACCCTAACCCCAACTAGATCCTGATATCCTTCCTTCTCTTATACTACTCAAAAGGCTTATATTCCTCTACGATAATCTTCACTAGCTGGGTAGCTCGTACCCTTTTTCATCTTGCTTTTTTTTCTTGCTTAAACTTGTATCTACCTTCCGATTCTCTTATTCCTTTTTACCGTAAGAGTGGATAGACATTCTTGCCTTAGGGATCCTTATCAAGAAGTTTACACATCTTAGTATGCACATGATCTGCTGAATAGCTCATATTTATCCATCATAAGCATGATGCAGAAATTGAGTTTCTCTTACTCAACTCTTCCCTAGCCACATTCAATCTCTTACCAACCATCTTTCTAGATGTAGGCATCGTCGTATTCTGAATAAGATAGAGTTTATGAAATAGAGTTCTTACAACTGAGCTCTACCACACGATCTAGAGTAGGAAGAAAGAGTGACAGTCCTAAATGCCTTGTAGCCTCCTGCTTTTAAGTGTGGTGCACGACACACCCATAAACAAGACTACTAGACACGGCTTGTAAACTCCCTAGGACAGAACTGCTCTGATACCACTTTTATCGTGACCCAAGCCGATGGGCCGCGACGGGCACTCGGTACCTTACTCAACCGAGTACCAACGTAACGTATCTTTCTTATTACATCATCATATACACGTGACATACGGGCCTAATAGGCCAACATCATTATTTATAAACTCAAAACATAGGCCGACAAGGATGTACAATCTTTCACGTACACGACATATGTCTACAAGCCTCTAAGAGTACATTAATATCATAAAGGTTGGGACACGGCCCCGCCATACTAATTAGTACATTTCCTAATCATACTGACCACATAAGCTACTCTAGAACAAATGGAGTACACCAACATCTTTCGCTGAGCTGATCGCCTACTCGGAGGAATCTCGACCTGTCTATCGAGACCTACGGGCATAAAACGCAACGTCCCCAGGTAAAAGGGATGCCAGTACCAATAATGGACCGAGTATGTAAGGAATAAAAATCAGAAAATAATAGACATGAGAGTAACATGGAGTAAAAGACTCGACATGTACGTCTGCATAGCTCTGTGAATCATTTCATTTTTATAATGTCATGCATATGTGTATAAATATCATACCATGCATTGGTATATGCGTTCATAACATCATCAAGCCACTGAGGGCATCCCATCATATCATTTCGGTCACTGTGGGCAATTCATCAATGTATACCAGTTGATCAGGTGGTGGTGCGTATATAGCGCCATAACCTTTTTTCATATCTCATATACATATAATATACATATATACGTGTATATAACGCCATCTGGTCATGGGTCAATATATATGCATAAATGCATGAAATGCATAATAAATACGTTAATAATATTTTCTCGGAATGTCATAAAAATAATATACCTTAAGAAATACGCTAATAAGATTTTCTCGGAATGTCATAAAAATAATATGCCTGTCGGATAAATATTATCAAATACATATTTTTTTGAGACCCATGAACAGATGATAGAATAATATGACACACGGGGAATCAAGAACATAAGCATCTCTAGTATTTCTATAATAGAGTCATTTATAGAAATTGTACATTTGCGCGTTTCGTTTGTGTCGTATAGATCATGCCAAAATAAAGAAGGGATAGCCTTAACATACCCGGAGTAGGAAAAAATCCGTATGATATTCTTGAAAAAAGTTGCACTGTACTTTCTTAGAATAAAAAATCTCGCGTTGCTAATGTGCTAAAAAATTTCGTCGGAATTGTTTTGTTGCAAGAATTTTGTTGAAAGCTTGTTGGATAGAGTTCTAGCGTCTGGTTTGGAAATGTCTAAAATTTAAATTAGAAAGAAATCAAACTTGGAATGTCTTATGAGACCAACTTGTAAGAATTTGTAACATTTTTTATTATAGTACTTTTGTATATGTTTGCTGAAGAAAATCACTTCTCCATCTAATCCTTGTAAAGAATTCATGTGAATTCCATACACTAGTTTCCATACATTAATTTGCTGGTCTAGTTAGTTACGTTAATTTGCTGGTCTAGTTAGTTTGCTGGTCTAATTCCATACATTATGTTACTACTAAAGAAGCCAAATAAAGGTCTTTATCCAAAGGAGAACCTTTCACGTGTAAGCAAGCCTTGTTGTGTCTTATGACTCATCACTCATATGGGTGCCAGTTCGGCTTAGCTTAATGCCAAGTGGAAGCCCCAACAAGGATCTTTATCTACTTAATCATAATTATCCCATCATTAATTAATTATTCACATAATTAGAAATTATCTCAACTTACTTAAAACACTACTCACTTTTAACTTACCTTGTACATCTTACTATCATGGTCATCTAGTACCTTGTATGGCACTAGTCCATAAATACCAGGTATTATAGCTCGGATCGTATTTTATCCCAAATTGTCAATTTTTGACGAAACTCATTTTCTTTGATTCGCTTATCCTCTCACTGTCACGAATTTACTTATCACTTGCTTGAAATAGTATAATACTTATAACCTCAAAAATAATTTCATCCTCGAACTTACGACGAAACTTTAACGTCCGAAAATTTCGGATGTAACATCTCATTTTCGAGCATATATCAATTTACTTATAGTGTACTTCCACGTACTAAAACATGGGGTATAACAGAAATAAGGACTGCGGACGCCGGCAGCTACGTCATAAGTCCCCGATAATCAGCCAGTGCACGAACTCAGCGACCGTCACAACCATACACACCTGGATATTCACATGAAATACAGGGTGTAGCATGAGTACAACCAACTCAGCAAGTAACAAAATTAAATAAGGAACTGAGAAGAAATGACCAGCTAAATAAAATACAGATCATTTCATAAGTTTTCAGTAAAGAGTGAACATGCTTTCAAATTATGTGGTATAAGTCTAATCAGTTCGAGCTCAAGTAACACATATATGAATCTCCCAAAATTTCACAACAACAACAGATAACAACATAAGCGCATCAACAAATAAAAGCAAGTGCAGCCTCTCAAGGCAGCAATCACTCAGCTCATCTCAACAGCTCATACTCTCAGCTCTCAGCCCCCAACATACACTCTTAATAGGTACCTGCGCTCACTGGGGGTGTACAGACTCCAGAATTGATCTTACAGCCCAAGCACTATATTGCTGCGGCGTGCAGCCCAATCTATATATTGCTGCGGCATGCAGCCCGATCCGATATATGGCCCGAAGGCTTGTTGGAGCGTGCAACCCGATTTAAAATTGCTGCGGCGTGCAGCACGATCCAAAATATCTCACATAGCTCTCAACCCGACACTCAGACCATATCTCAATCACTAACCTCTCCAGCCCCTCGGGCTCACAGAATATCATAATAATTAGCCCAAACAGAGAATATAACAAGTCTCAACAGGAAATGAGAGGGAACGGAGATATAACATACAAGTAAGGCTGTGACTGAGTATAAGACAATAATTAGCAGTAAATTCAATAAATATTCGACCGCTGCGGGTCCCAACAGTGATATCATATGGCCTAAGCATGGTTTCTAACATGAAAGGTTTTCAATTGCTCAAAGAGAAGGAAAAACAAGTAATAACAATGGCTAATCGACTTTACAGCCTCACGGGACGGACCAAGTCACAATCCCTCACGGTGCAAGCTCACACACCTGTCACCTAGCATGTGCGTCACCTCCAAATATTTACATCGTACAAATTCTCGAGGTTTCATACTCTCAAAACAAGATTTAAGACTGTTACTTGCTTCAATCCGAGCCAAAATCCTACTCCGCAATGCCTTTGCCCCTCGAATCGGCCTCCAAACGTCCCGAATCTAGCCACAAGTAGTACAACACAATCAATAAAGACTAAAGGGATTAATTTCACAAGAAAACTACTAAATTAGAGTCAAAATCCGAAATCGACTCAAATTCGTCCCCCCGGGCCGACGTCTCGAAATCTGACAAAAGTCATAAAATACGAAAGTCGATTCACTCACGAGTCAAACCATACCAAATTTATCCAAATCTGACCTCATTTGCCCCTCCAAAACCCCAAAGTTCACTCTCCAATTCTCAAGCTCTAACCCCCAATTTTCACTTCAAAAACCCGCTAATTAGATGAGAAATCAACGGGAAAATACCATAGCTAAGGGTACTTAGGCTCAAGGGACTTACCTCCGTGAATTTCCTTGAATCCACTTCAAAATTCACCTCAAATGCGACCCCATTCTCACACATGCGGTTCCAGTCCAACTCAACACTGCCCGCATCTTCGACCTCCCATGCGCTTCTGCGGTCGCGCACCTACGGCTCCTTCTCCGCAGGTGCGGAAAACACCAGCAGCAACAGTTTATCTACATTTTCCAAGTTCCAAACCTTCCGTTAACCACCCAGAACCACCCCGAGGCCCTCGGGACCACAACCAAACATACCAACAAGTCATATAAACCCATGCGCATTTATTCAAACCTTCAAATCACTCAAAACAATATCAAAATACCAAATTATCCTCGGATTCAAACCTAAGAACTTTTAAACTTTCAAATTCCACAAATGACGCCGAAACCTATCAAACCACGTGCGAATGACCTCAAACTTTACACACACGTCATAAATGACGCCACGAACCTGCTCCAACTTCCAAAAATTTATTTCAACCCCGATATCAAACTTTTCCACTACCGACCAAAATCGCCAAATTTTTAATTTTCGCCAATTCAAGCCTTATTCTACTACGGACCTCCAAATCATATTCCGAATGTTATCCTAAGTCCAAAATCACCTAACGGAGCTAACGGAACCATAAAAATTCAAATCTGAGGTCGTTTAAACATAAGTCAAAATCCAGTTGAAGTTTTCAACTCAAGCTCCTAATAAAGAGACTAAGTGTCTCAATTCACTCTGAAACCACTTTGGATCCTAACCAACTAACCCGACATATCATAATATAGTTAAAGAACATAAAAAGAAGCAGAAATGGGAGAAATGAGGCTATAACTCTCGAAATGACCGGTCAGGTCGTTACACTTGAACTACCGAATTTGGGATATTGTATCATGTTGGGATTGTTAGCTTTTATATAGAATTATATGGTTTATGTTTAATAGTTATTTTGGTTAAATTCTGTCATTTAATTCAGTAAGTGTTAGGTTTATTCCTTTTCATAGGTGCCATCACGACATCCTATGGAGGAAAATTTGGGTCGTGACAAGTTCTCTGTGGGATTCGACCATGGACTCATAAGCCAGGTTCTATTTATCGCGACCGCTTAATCCTTTTTATAAGATATAGTTGGATGTGATCAATTGCTCATCTAATAATTGAATACTTACTCTAATATGAAGAGAAAAACCAACAAAAGCCAAAAAATAAGAAAAAAGATAAATTGTAATAATAGTTTAAGAGAGGTGTGTGATGACCCAAAAGGCCATCTTATATTTTAGAACTCGAATCTGTGCTCTTAAGCCTTAAAAATATTATTTTTACCCTCCTCAATTTTCGTGCGCAGTTCGGGCAGGTTTTCGAAAAGCTTTTATGTTGAAAACTAATGAAAATAAGATTTTTTCCTTTAAAAGTTAATTTTAGTTGACTTCGGTCAACAGTTTTGGTAAACGGGCCTAGATTTGTGGTTTGACGGTCCCGGTAGGTCTGTATCAAATTATGGGACCTGGACATATGCCCGGAATCGAATTTGGAGGTTCCTAGCTTGTGTTATGAATTTTTGATGAAAATTAAAAGTTTAGAAATTATTTGTTTTTAAGAATTAATTGATATTTGGCATTGTTAGTATCAGGCTCGTATTTTGGTTTCGGAGCCCGATACAGGTTCATTATGATATTTAAGACCTGTCTGTGAATTTTGGTGAGAAACGGAGTTGATTTGACGTGATTCGGACGTCCAGTTGAGAAGATAAAAATTTTAAAGTGTTCTTCAGAATTTCATTTGATTTGGTGCTAAATTCGTACTTTTAGGTGTTATTTTAGCGATTTGATCATGCGAGCAAGTCCGTATGATATTTTAAAACTTGCTTGCATGTTTGGTTTGGAACCCCGAGGGCTCGGGTGCCATTCGGGCGATGCGCGAGTTGAGTTTAAACCTCAACAAGACTGTTGTTGCACCAAATATGGTGTGCCCGCACTTGCGAGCATGTGGTCGCAGGTGCGAGCGATAGCCCCGCAGATGCGACCCAGGCCTGGACTTCATTTTTTCGCAGCTGCGGACCTTTCTCTGTAGGAGCGGGACTGTAGAAGCGGAACCCTGTTCGCAAGTGCGGCCCCAGTCAACTCAAAAGTCAACCCTATGCTTACACCTCAGAACCCGACTACACTCATAAATTCCGAACACACATTCCGATACGAGTCCAATCATACCAAAATCATCCAATTCCAATCTCAAGTCGGCCTTCAAATCCTCATTTTATGCTACCGTGTCTCAGGCTCTCAAACTCGGCGGTACAGACTGCCTTAGTCTTGACAGGCAATAAATGATCAATGAAGGCGTCGACAAACTCACTCCACCTTGCCTGAGGGCTCCCTTCCTCAGGGGACTCCTCCCATAACTCAAACCAAGAATACGCTACCTCTTTCAGGTGGTAGGAGGCCAACTCCACTGATTGCGTCTCGTTAGCATGCATAATTCGGAGAGTCTTATGCATCTAAACTATAAAATACTGGGGGTCCTCAGGATTAGTACCAGAGAAAATTGGAGGATCCAACTAAAAAAACCTGTTCTGCCTGGAACTAGTGGAATCCCCTTGCTAGTTGGAAGAAGTAGGTGCAACATTCGATCTCTAGGCCTGTAAGCCACTATCTGACCCAACATCTGCATGGCTCCCCTAAGGTCCCCATCAGAAACACTGGGACCGGAAGTTGAGGCTGGAGGTGCAACTGGAATATCAGTTGGAAGAGGAATCGTTGCACCCTTAGTAGGTGTAGGAATTGGTGCAGTATGAGCAGGAGTAGCAGAATCAGGCACTATGGGCCACAAGTGTAATTTTTATTCTTGGCACGATGGCCACATTTTATATCTCATACATACTTTTTTCACTTTCAAGCATCATCATAGGTTATCAATAATAAGAGCATTTGAAATCAAGACTTGAGCACATTGAGTTTTTCTTCAAAAATTAGGCATAATAAACTTGCAATTGAAAGCAATTGGTCATACTTGAATACATTCTCGAAGGAGAACATAATATGATAGGGGCAATTGGAACACATTTTGATTATACATCTTTCGACATAAAAGCTTATTTGGAATAATCGAATTTATTAGGAATGATGCGGAACATGTCAAATAAGAACTTGGGCAAATCACAGTTGAAACTTACGAGGACATCATGGAATTCGGCTCTACAAGAGATGTTTAGCCAACATACCTGGCTTGAGCTTTCCTTAAACTACTATAACATTACGAAAATCCTTGCGACCTCAATCAATTAGAGACATGACAAAATTAAACCATAATTAGGAAGAGATTCATGAGTTCAACTCATTTAAGCATTTCATCAAACACTAGATATGTAATTTGACTACAAGATTCTCCTATGGAGTCTTCCTTCACCCCACAACCAAAATCAAATAACGATTCATCCCGGGTAGTACAACAACCTCCAAGACTCCTCTATTGATACATGCATGCCATATCATCTAATCCTAGACATATTTAGGCACGTAACAAATTGCATGGAAGACTTAGAACAAGAATTTACCCGAATAGGCAATGGCTTAGCAAGTGGCTTCCTTGATTCTTCATGATTATGCAAGATGGTTGAGTAGAGTGGTTGGAGCTTCTTCCTCCCCACTCTAGTCCCTTGCCCTCTCTAAAAAAGCCAGAATTTTAGCTCCCAAATGATCCCCTTATGTCTTTTATTAAAATGGGGTCGGGTTATAAAAATAGAAAATGGACCCTCCAAACTCAACTCCACGGTTGCAGAGTGTACCGCAGGACAGGTATGCGATCCGCATAAAAGACCGCGTATTCATCCTCAAATACTGGGCTAGTCGGGTTAGGCCTACAGCCGGTGTACGGTCCGTACACAAGTCATGCGACCGCGAAATGGACCGCAGATTCACCCTCTAAAATTTCTCATGTTGAATCTGCGATGAAAGTGTGGCCCGCGATATGATTATGCGGTCGCTTTTTACCGCAAAATGACCTCAAACAATTGGCTCTATTTCTATTACAATATGCAGAAAATTTGCAGTCCGCGAAGTAGTTCTGTGGTCACATAGTGGACCGCAGAAATACGATGTCCTGCAAAAGTTAATCTTCCGACTCCCTAATACATTGCACAATCCAAAAAGTCCGTACCGTGGCTTGCAAGCTCGCCGCAAAAGGTTATCTACAACTTTCAAACATGTTAGCCTACCTCAGCACCACGAAACCCCGGGTTCTAGGTAAAACGTTACGGGGCCTTACACGAACAGTAAACGAACTCAGAACCGGAGAAGGAAAAGAAAAGATGAAAATCAGAGAGTGATGAAATCTTAAGATTTTCTTTTTCTTTTGTATTTTAGATTAGATTCGATTGTTTCTTAGGTGTTGTTGGTGTTCTTGATGATGTTAGGTGAGAGCAAAATTAAGGATCCTGTTTATAGCAGCCTTCAATGGCTTAGGGTTCCAACAAAATTCAAATCAATAGTGGAAGATGACGATAGTTGAGTGATGCTATCAAAGCGACTAAAATCAGAGAAACATAGAGGTAAAACAGTGAGGAGTTTACCCGGGTATGAGAAATCAACCGTTGAATCTAAAAACCACCGATCAAAGCTTCAATGTCCAAAGGTCATTGCGTTTGACCTCTGGACGATGAATATTGATGATGAGTTCATAGAAAATCTTCATACTTGCTTCGATATAAAGGAACATAAGAGAAACTAGACAATTAGAAGTTTCATCTTTGAGTCCAGGGTTTCAGATTTGGGGATTTTGAACTATATTGATGGAAATGGAAAGAAATCAGCAGGATTCACGGACATGGGAGGCATATTGAGTGTTTGGAGTTTGGTTTTGTGACCTTGCACCAATTTGTGCAAGTTTACATGATTGATGGAGGTTGAATGGATGAGAGAAAAGAGAGAGTTTTGGGAAAGAGGGGTGGCCGGTCTTGGGAGGGAATGATTAGGGTTTAGGTGTTTGGTAGTTTTAAAGTGGATGGGTGAAGGAGAGTCGTTGGATCATGGTGATCAACGACTTTGATATTTCGGAGATAAAAATATTTATTGAGAAAAAGGGATGACCATTGAATTTCTTTTAATCAAACGGCAGGGATAAATCACTGATGGATATTGAAATAAGGGGGGAAATTTAGTTTAAGCATGGACCGTTGATTATTTGGATCAACGATCCAGATAAGATGTGTTTCTTGTGTGAGTGTTTGATAGCGGCGATGTGGCACATTGTTATTGGCTTAGATGAGATGGCCTTTGATATTGTGCTTATGTTTTGGGCTGTAATTGATTAATTAAATAGCCACATTAGGTTTAATTGGGTCTTTGGAAATGTAGCCTTTTAATCTTTTAACCCCCTTAAAATTAACTTAACTAAACTGAATTAATTCTAATTAAATGTGGTAAAACTATAATAATACAATACACTATAAATTACTGTAATTAATTGATTTTCTAATAAAATACTTTGTTTATTAAATTATAAAATTAATTTTGGATTATTTAAATAATAAGTAATGAATTAAAAATCAACGATTAATTAATTGTAAAACATGTGTATCAAAACATAGAAGTTATTTTAATAATTTAAAATAGTAAGGGTAATATATTCTATAAATATATAATACCAAATTATTAATTTAACACTTTTAATTAATTACTAATTTCCTATTATATTTATATGAAAATAGGTATTATTGATTAGAAAACATTTTCACCATATTTATTGCAAATCATTAAGTGTACATAAATTAATTTTAAAAGAGGGGGTCAAAATTGGTCGTCAATAACTTCCCCTCTTTGACCGGAGACGATGAAAGAGTTTTCGGGCGAAGAAATTGAACTACGACTAATTTTGTCTCGATTTTTAGGCATGTGTTGCAGGAATGGCATATGGATTTGGGAGAGATTATGAGTTGTAAGATTAGGGAAAATATTAGGTAAAGATTAGAGAAAGATTTAGGAAAAGATTAGAGAAAGATTTAGGGAAAGGTTAGGGAAAGACGAGGGAAAGATTTAGGGCCGAATTCTTGCTTTGATTCGCCTACATACCTCGGGCTTGATGGGGATCAGACCTCATGTAGTTTTGGAATGAAGACTTGAAAGGATGGTGCTTGCAGGAGTTGCCACAGTATCATGTAATGACGGTACTGCAAGACGGGAAGATCTTGGAACCCAGAATGGCATCACAGATTATAGCTTGATTATGAGACTTGAAAGATTCGACGATTTGGAGTTCTACTAATCAGATTGAGTTGGAGCTTGGATCCTTGCCCTGCTTATGAGTTTGATTTCTCTCATAGCGTTGTAGCTTGGTTTGCTACTTAGAAAAAGTTCCACGCCACAATGTTTGATCCTACAAAAGTTCCACGTCAAGATATGATGTAAATAATATATGAATGATGATGTATGGATGCCGGCTAGCCATTATTTGGGATTGGGGCAATGAGATATTTGAATTTGAAGTCTCCGATCTCCGGAGCATTATTTTGTATGCCGGGGGTGGGCCTTTGAATGTGACTTGATTGTTAGATGGGTTGTGTACCATTCCACATTTATCGGAGCTTTAAGTCTCCACGTGCTGGGAGTATCTCCGCGCGATGGGAGTAGTTGACTTCAAAAATGTAAAATCCTCCACGCGATGGGAGTAGTTTACTTTGAATGTAAAAACCTCTGCATACTGGGAGTAGATGACTTGAAATGTAAAAAGCATGTAAGTTGCATAAATAAGACGTCAAAATATTCAAGATAGAACGAAGAAATAAAGGAGCATGCCCAAGAGATTGACTGCGAAACTAAGTTGCATTCGATTGACGGAATATATGGCGGGAATTTGATGGTCCATCCTTTGATTGGAGAAGTCAAAGATGAAGTTTGAAACTATCTACTTGGAGTCTCCGATATGGCAGAGTGACGGTGCGGTCTGTGCTGCATGCTCCAGTTGACGATGTGAACATTTTGCTATATATAGGGCTCCGATTTGTGAAGCCAGCGGCTCGATATGTACAAGGTGCTCCGATTGGTTTAGAAGACATTTTGCTATACATATGGCTTCGATTGGCGGGAGCCGGCAAATCCTTATGTAAAAGGTGCTCCGATTGGATGAGCAGACGCTTTGCTGTATAAAGTGTGCTCCAATTTATCAAAGACTTGGTTCCGGAATACCTGCAAAGAATTTGTAGTGAGTCCTCAACCATATGAGAAAATTAATTTAATGATAAAGGAGAGATATTAGCGGGTCCGTCATTTTTCCTTGTGTGCTCTAGTATACTTCAATTCTTGTCGATCCTGCGCTCAAAGAAAAATTCTTAGTAGGAGGTGGGAAGGACGTTGGTTTGTGTTGATTGCAGGCCTGGCCATGCCCCAGATAGGGGTATGGACAGAAGTTCGGTAGGTGACATGATAGAAATTTCTAAAAATACTTTTAAAATCGTTAATTTTATATGGCAAAATGGCGTGGTTCTGTACTATGACATGTTAAAAGTTCCATTCGACGCGAGTGTCATTTTTGGGTGATTATGTCCTGTTGATGATGATTCCTAGATATGCCCCTGATGACGTAACTTCTTGCCATCACGATAACATCCTAATCTAATAAATACATTATAAAGCTTTTCCTAGGGTTATGAAAAAATCTTTTCAGGTTTCCTACATATCCGAACGAAATCAGTTCTGGATGTAGTTCGAGGATGATAAATGAATTATGATGATGAATAGAATGAAATGACCAAGCCGGACTCAGGAAACCTACGTATCTAAATGGATTCATGTCAAAATGTAGTTCAATTACAATAGATGCAAAATATTAATGGATTGAAATGAAATGGCCGAGTCTGACTCAGACTGCCTACGTATCCAAATAAAATCAGGCCAAAACGTAGTTCCATTACAATAGATGACTGAATCCGATGTGGATTGCCTACGTATTCCCGTCAAAGGAAATCAAGTCATGGCATAGTTCTGAATATATACAGAATGATATTTGAATTTTTTATTACAAAAGGGGGAGGGAGACTAGACCCTATAGGGTTTGCCTACGTATCCCGCCGTGGGAAGTTAGGTAGGGCATAGTTCTGTTACAACCAAACCCTAATTCTACTATCTTCAAATGTAATATCTCTTGATTGCGTCTGAGTTGATGGGCTACGTGCTGACTCTATCATCCATTTCTGCTAGGATTAATTCCCAGCAATAGGTTGTACAAAGATAAAATGTCCATCACTTGAAATAATATTAGGAACTCGACTGGTCCAATCTATAAGGATAAATAGATCACTCTGATGACATTCTTTTTGCGATCCATTGAAATCCATCACTCTTACATGGCTTTCTTTCACCTCTCTCAAATGAATACCCAATTGGCATAGAGTAGAGAACATCCAAATGTTCATTCTGGATCCTCCGAAGACAAGTACTCAAGATAGACTTATCCTCACACTTGACCGTGATGTGCAGAGCTCTGTTGTGAGCTATATCCTCCACGGGGAGTTCATCCCTCCGAAAGGAAAGCATGTTTGCTTCCACCATCTTTCCAATAGTTGCTGCTAATGCCTCGCTGGTAGTATTGCTTGGTACACTTACTCCACTTAGCACCATTACCAAAGCATCCCTATGAGTGTCAGAGCTCATCAACAGATCCATGATCGATATGCGAGAAGGGTCTTCCTTAACTTTTCTTCCAAGGAGTACTATTTAAATGGCATCTTCCTCCAAAACTCTGTCCCCTCACCATCTGTTATGTTCCTTCATTGATTATGTTCTCTACTCGGGTTCCCTCGGTTTACCTTTTCTGGAGCGTAACACCTTCAAGACTTATTCATCTTAAGAGAAGCTGTAGAGTCTGTCATTTTACCCTTTCCTTCATGTTAGTGTGTCCATATAACTGTTTTGTATTCTCGAGTTTCCTCATTTCTGATGGCAGCCGTGGACCATTGTTGGTATGGTTCGACCATCATAGGAGGTTTCAACTGCACGGTAATCAAGGGAGTCTTTTAGGGTGACTCTTTTACAGCTTCGACATTCCCAAAAATGATGACGGTCCCCTTCGGATCATAATCCTTGTCTGATGAAATCATGTTTGCACCGTAATTTCTATAGTTTGGCAGCGGGTTACAGTTCACATTCGGTGGAGCTGGGGTACATTGGATAGCTCTACTCTTGTTTAGCAGCTCAATCTCATGTATCAGTCTATAACAACCTTCAGTATCATGCCAGGAACACCCTAATGGTAGGCACAACCTTTGGTTGCATCAAAATATTTTGAGGGTTGGTCGGGAATTCTCCCTTCCATTGGGTATATTAATCCGGCTCGCTTCAGCCTTTCAAACAACTGGGCGAAGGGTTCATCTTTATGAGTGTAGTTTATGGGATTTCCTTTTTCAAAGTTTGGGCATGATCGGGGTGCATAGGCGAGTCTATTTTGATGGGTGGTGGTTTAGGCTAGGGCATATTGTCATGGTGGGTTTGGATTTATATGATGGGTGGTTTGGGTTTGGGCGAGTCTATTTTGATGCATAGTTGGGTGTTGTATACTGGGGAGTAGATGGGTTGATGTGAGGGATGAGTGTTTACGGGGTAGGAGTTATTTCTACGGGGAGGACTGGACTCATAGTAAGGAACAATTGTTATTACTTCCTCCTTCTTATGCTTCCCACTACCTATGGAACCAGATTGTATTGCCTTACTGCCAACTTGTAGCACGACCATTGACTATATTTTTCCTCATTTGATGCCCTCGTCCAGAATGTATCCCATCTTAACTAGCTTAGGAAATTTCTAACCCATCATACCCATCATCTGTTCAAAATAAATTCCCTCTTGGGCCCTGATGAAATACTTGGTTATCTCATTATCGTCTAGTGGGGTTTGGGTCCTGGTAGCGTCCGATCTTCAGCAGCGAGCGTACTCTTGAAATGACTCCGAGGGTTTCTTCTAAAAATTCACTAGGGTGAATCTGTCTGGAGTGATCTTGGTGTTAAATCAGAAATGGTTCATAAAATCCTCCGCTATGTCTTCTATTCTCTCCAATTCGTGGGGTCATGATGGGTATACCAAGTGAGCGCTTCTCCCATCATGCTCCTAATAAATAACTTCATTCTTATCCTTACCAATTTATCACAATAGGACCTCAAATACACACGTTCCGTAGAAGATGTCAAACTTTGCAGGTTTACACCCTACGTGCATGTCGATGTCGGGATGTATACACAAGTCCTCATTTTCCAAGCTCTCACTCCCTCAAGCAACCTGGAGATTCTTCATCTGTTTTATCAAAACTTGCAGTTCTTCAGACACTGACTCCTCTTCCTTTGTACTTTGCTTCTTTCTCCATCTCAACATATTGATCAACCTCATATGGCACTCTAATCGTGACGGGCATGGTCAAGGTAGGTTCAGATGTGGCATATACATGTCGAACATACTGCTCATGTGTGGAGGTCTGTGCCACAGGTATGTGATGGGTCTATTTGTTGGCAAAAGTGATATTATCACGAGGAGGGGTATGAACTAAGTTGTTTGTGACAGGTGAATTTTGTGGTGTCTGGACATAATTCGAGACATAAGGTCTATGTGTATGTGGATTTGGCAGATTTGCGGGGGTTAATGATGGTAGGATTTCTAGTGACTATGGTTGGGGTACTGTTTGATTGTCGTGTGGATGAAGGGAAATGATCAGGGATGGAATCCAATGAAGGGAAGCGGGGTGGTTGTGGAAGCATCATCACAGCCAAGTGTGCCAGCTCCCGGATATGTTGTACTTCTTCTCTTAGCGACTCCATTTCTTATGCCATTTGACAATATGCTCATCATTTCGGGTATCATTCTTTTCCCCGATTGCCCTGGGTTGTCGGTAATTACTAGAGCATTTTGGTCCTATCGTCGGCTGTAGACATCTTTCCCTTTGATCTCAGGTTGTATGGTGGCTCGACCAGTTTTACGTATTAACACAAACCAACCACTATTTTTCGGGGGGTATAAGCACAAGTATTTTCATTTTCTATTCCTGCTGATATTTTCAGGAAGTGCTTCTGGCTACTAAGTAAGTATGGGTCCTAGTCCTGATTAGAATCACTGACTAGTTTCATTCGTCTATTTTGTACAAATATAAGTAAAAGGTAGAAATTAGTTTCATAGATTGCACAAGCATAAGCACATAGGGAAATTAGATCACTTATTTAAATAAGCGCGTCTCCTAAGATGCGAGGGACCTCTCTTTGCCGGAGGTAGGCCTATGTCATGAATGTTTGGCGAACAATCAAATATTGACATATTTAGATCCGTAGAAAAACTTTGGTTTTCATTGATAGGCTATAGATTACAATAGATGGGAGCGGTGGTTACAACATTATATTTAAACATTCACAAAAGTTGCATGGGCTTATAGACTTGCCCTTAGGGAAACAAACGGGGTACCAGATAAAGGTAAATCAATGAGGCACAAATAATCATCTTGGGAATCATCTCCCAAACTTTATTCGGGCTCCTCCTCAGGGTCCTCTTCGACGTCTTCCTCTTCCTCGTCGTCATTGTACTCGTGCTCTTCTTCAGGATCCTCTTTAAGATCTATTTCTAATTCAGTCTGTATGTACTCAATCAATTGGTTGTTGTCCTCTGGCGGTGGAAACATGCGGTTGACCAAACCTGGAACCACCTGTTGATGCATGGCGGCGGTAACAAGATAGTGGGGTAGAATCTCGAGTTATATTTATAGAGTTGCTGTTGCATCCTCCAGTCAGGTCAACCCTTCTCTTCTAAGTCTGGCCAACTCATCTTTCTCATTGATCCAAACAAAGTATTCGGGTGTACACCAGGGTGTACACAACTTGCATGGAAGACTTAGAATAAGAACTTACCCAGATAGGCAATGGCTTAGCAAGTGGATTCCTTGATTCTTCATGACTCGGCAAGATGGTTGAGTAGAGTGGTTGGAGCTTCTTCCTCCCCACTCTAGTCCCTTGCCCTCTCTAAAAATGCAAGACTTTTAGCTCCCAAATGACCCCCTTATGTCTTTTATTAAAATAGAGTCGGGTTATAAAAATAGAAAATGGACCCTCCAAACTCAACTCCGTGGTTGCAGAGTGTACCGCAGGACAGGTATACGATCCGCATAAGGGACCGCATATTCATCCTCAAATACCGGGCTAGTCGGGTTAGGTCTACAACATGTCTGCGGTCCGTACACAAGTCATGCGTCCGCGAAATGGACGGCAGATTCATCTCCGGAATTTCTCATATTGAATCTGCGATGAAAGTGCGGCCCGCGATATGATTATGTGGTCGCTTTTTACCGCAAAATGGCCTCAAAAAATTGGCTCTATTTCTATTGCAATATGCGGAAAATTTGCAGTCCGCGAAGTGGTTCTGTGGTCACATAGTGGACCGCAGGAATACGATGTCCTGTAAAAATTAATCTTCCGACTCTCCAATGCATTGCACAATCCAAAAAGTCCGTACCGCGGCGAGCTTGCGAGCCGCAAAGGTTATCTATAACCTTTGAACACGTTAGCCTACCTCGGCACCATGAAACCCCGGGTTCTAGGTAAAATTTTACGGGGCCTTACACGAACAGTAAACGAACACAGAACTGGAGAAGGAAAAGAAAAGATGAAAATAAGAGAGTGAGGAAATCTAAAGCTTTTCTTTTTCTTTCTTTCTTTTGTATTTTAGATTAGATTCGATTGTTTCTTAGGTGTTGTTGGTGTTCTTGGTGATGTTAGGTGAGAGCAAAATTAAGGATCCTGTTTATAGCAGCCTACAATGGTTGAGGGTTCCAACAGAATTCAAATCAATAGTGGAAGATGATGATAGTTGAGTGATGCTATCAAAGCGACTGAAATCAAAGAAACATAGAGGTAAAATAGTGAGGAGTTTACCCGGGTACGAGAAATCGACCGTTGAATCTAAAAACCACCGATCAAAGCTTCAATGTCCAAAGGTCATTGCGTTTGACCTCTGGACTATGAATATTGATGATGAGTTCATAGAAAGTCTTCATGCTTGCTTCGATATGAAGGAACATAAGAGAAACTATACGATTTGAAGTTTCATCTTTGAGTTTAGTGTTTCAGATTTAGGGATTTCGAACTATATCAATGCAAATGGAAAGAAATCAGCAGGATTCACGGACATAGGAGGCATATTGAGTGTTTGGAGTTTGGTTTTGTGACCTCGCACCAATTTGTGCAAGGTTCCATGATTGATGGAGGTTGAATGGATGAGAGACAAGAGAGAGTTTTGAGAAAGAGGGGCGGCCGGTCTTTGGAGGGAATGATTAGGGTTTAGGGGTTTGGTAGGTTTAAAGTGGATGGGTGAAGAAGAGTTGTTGGATCATGGTGATCAACGACTTTGATATTTCGGAGATAAAAATATTTATTGAGAAAAAAGGATGACCATTGGATTTCTTTTAATCAAACGACAGGGATAAATCACTGATGGATATTGAAATAAGGGGGGAAATTTAGTTTAAGCAAGGACCGTTGATTATTTGGATCAACGATACAGATAAGATGTGTTTCTTGTGTGAGTGTTTGATAGTGGCGATGTGGCACTTTGTTATTGGCTTAGACGAGACGGCCTTTGATATTGTGCTTATGTTTTGGGTTGTAATTGATTAATCAAATAGCCAGATTAGGTTTAATTGGGTCTTTGAAAATGTAGCCTTTTAATCTTTTAACCCCCTTAAAATTAACTTAACTAAACTGAATTAATTCTAATTAAATGTGGAAAGACTATAATCATAAAATACACTATAAATTACTGTAATTAATTGATTTTCTAATAAAATACTTTGTTTACTAAATTATAAAATTAATTTTGGATTATTTAAATAATAAGTAATGAATTAAAAATCAACGATTAATTAATTGTAAAACATGTGTATCAAAACATAGAAGTTATTTTATTAATTTAAAATAGTAAGGGTAATATATTCTATAAATATATAATACCAAATTATTAATTTAACACTATTAATTAATTACTAATTTCCTATTATATTTATATGAAAATAGGTATTACTGATTATAAAACATTTTCACCATATTTATTGCAAATCATTAAGTGTACATAAATTAATTTTAAAAGAGGGGGTCAAAATTGGTCGTCAATAACTGCCCCTCGTTGACCGGAGATGATGAAAGAGTTTTCGGGCGAAGAAATTGAACTATGACTAATTTTGTCTCGATTTTTAGGCATGTGTTGCAGGAATGGCATATGGATTTGGGAGAGATTATGAGTTGTAAGATTAGGGAAAATATTAGGTAAAGATTAGAGAAAGATTTAGGGAAAGATTAGAGAAAAATTTAGGGGAATATTTAGGGAAAGGTTAGGGAAAGACGAGGGAAAGATTTAGGGCCGAATTTTTGCTTTGATTCTCCTACATACCTCGGGCTTGACGGGGATCAGACCTCATGTAGTTTTGGAATGATGACTTGAGAGGATGGTGCTTGCAGGTGTTGCCCCAGTATTATGTAATGACGGTACTGCAAGATGGGAAGATCTTGGAACCCAGAATGGCATCACAGATTATAGCTTGATTATGAGACTTGAAAGATTCGACGATTTGAAGTTCTACTAATCCGATTGAGTTGGAGCTTCGATCCTTGCCCTGCTTATGAGTTTGATTTCCCTCATAGCGTTGTAGCTTGGTTTGCTACTTAGAAAAAGTTCCACGCCACAATGTTAGATCCTACAAAAGTTCCACATCAAGATATGATGTAAATAATATAGGAATGATGATGCCTCGATGCCGGCTAGCCGTTATTTGGGATTGGGGCAATAGGATATTTGAATTTCAAGTCTTCGAGCTCCAGAACATTATTTGGTGTGCCGGGGGTGGGCCTTTGAATGTGACTTGATTGTTAGATGGGTTGTGTACCATTCCACATTTATCGGAGCATTAAGTCTCCACGTGCTGGGAGTATCTCCATGCGATGGGAGTAGTTGACTTGAAAAATATAAAATTCTCCACACGATGGGAGTAGTTTACTTTGAATGTAAAAACCTCCGCATACTGGGAGTAGATGACTTCAAATGTAAAAAGCATGTAAGTTGCATAAATAAGATGTCAAAATATTCAAGATAGAACGAAGAAATAAAGGAGCATGCCCAAGAGATTGACTGCAAAACTAAATTACAGTTGATTGACGGAATGTATGGCGGGAATTTGATGGTCCATCCTTCGATTGGAGAGGTCGAAGATGAAGTTTGAAACTATCTACTTGGAGTCTCGATGCGGAGTGACGGTGCGGTCTGTGCGGCGTGCTCCAGTTGGCGATGTGAACATTTTGCTATATTTAGGGCTCCGATTGGTGAAGCCAGCGGCTCGATATGTTCAAGGTGCTCCGATTGGATTAGAAGACATTTTGCTATACATATGGCTTCGATTGGCGGGAGCCGGCAACTCCTTATGTACAAGGTACTCCGATTGGATGAGGAGACGCTTTGCTATATAAAGTGTGCTCTGATTGTATCAAAGACTTCGTTCCTGAATACCTGCAAAGAATTCGTAGTGAGTCCTCTACCATATGAGAAAATTAATTTAATGATAAAGGAGAGATATTAGCGGGTCCGTCAATTTTCATTGTGTGCTCTAGTATACTTCAATTCTTGTCGATCCTGCGCTCAAAGAAAAATTCTTAGTAGGAGGTGGGAAGGACGTTGGTTTGTGTTGATTGCAGGCCTGGCCGTGCCCCAGATAGGGGTATGGCCAGAAGTTCGGTAGGTGACATGATAGAAATTTCTAAAAATACTTTTAAAATCGTTAATTTTATATGGCAAAATGGCATGGTTCTGTACTATGACATGTTAAAAGTTCCATTCGACGCGAGTGTCATTTTTGGGTGATTATGTCCTGTTGATGATGATTCCTGGATATGCCCCTAATGACGTAACTTCTTGCCATCACGATAACATCCTAATCTAATAAATACATTACAAAGCTTTTCCTAGGGTTATGAAAAAATCTTTTCAGGTTTCTTACATATCCGAACGAAATCAGTTCTGGATGTAGTTCGAGGATGATAAATGAATTATGATGATGAATAGAATGAAATGACCAAGCCGGACTCAAGAAACCTACGTATCCAAATGGATTCATGTCAAAATGTAGTTCAATTACAATAGATGCAAAATGTTAATGGATTGAAATGAAGTGGCCGAGTCTGGCTCAGACTGCCTACGTATCCAAATAAAATCAGGCCAAAACATAGTTCCATTACAATAGATGACTGAATCCGATGTGGATTGCCTACGTATTCCCGCCAAAGGAAATCAAGTCATGGCATAGTTCTGAATACATACAGAATGATATTTGAATTTTTTATTACAAAAGGGGGAGGGAGACTAGACCCTATAGGGGTTGCCTACGTATCCCGCCGTGGGAAGTTAGGTAGGGCATAGTTCTGTTACAACCAAACCCTAATTCTACTATCTTCAAATGTAATATCTCTTGATTGTGTCTGAGTTGATGGGCTACGTGCTGACTCTATCATCCATTTCTGCTAGGATTAATTCCCAGCAACAGGTTGTACAAAGACAAAATGTCCATCACTTGAAATAATATTAGGAACTCGACTGGTCCAATCTATAAGGATAAATAGATCACTCTGATGACATTCTTTTGCGATCCATTGAAATCCATCACTCTTACATGGCTTTCTTTCACCTCTCTCAAATGAATACCCAATTCGCATAGAGTAGAGAACATCCAAATGTTCACTCTGGATCCTCCGAAGACAAGTACTCAAGATAGACTTTATCCTCACACTTGACCGTGATGTGCAGAGCTCTGTTGTGAGCTATATCCTCCACGGGGAGTTCATCCCTCTGAAAGGAAAGCATGTTTGCTTCCACCATCTTTCCAATGGTTGATGCTAATGCCTCGCTGGTAGTATTGCTTGGTACACTTACTCCACTTAGCACCATTACCAAAGCATCCCTATGAGTGTCGGAGCTCATCAACAGATCCATGATCGATATGCGAGAAGGGTCTTCCTTAACTTTTCTTCCAAGGAGTACTATTTAATTGGCATCTTCCTCCAAAATTCTGTCCCCTCACCATCTGTTATGTTCCTTCATTGATTATGTTCTCTACTCGGGTTCCCTCGGTTTACCTTTTCTGGAGCGTAACACCTTCATGACTTATTCATCTCAAGAGAAGCTGTAGAGTCTGTCATTTTACCCTTTCCTTCATGTTAGTGTGTCCAGATAACTATTTTGTATTCTCGAGTTTCCTCATTTTTAACGCCAGCCGTGGACAGTTGTTGGTATGTTTCCACCATCACAGAAGGTTTTAACTGCACGGTAATCAAGGGAGTCTTTTAGGGTGGCTCTCTTACAGCTTCGACATTCCCAATAATGATGACGGTCCCCTTTGGATCATAATCCTTGTCTAATGAAATCATGTTGGCACCCTAATTTCTATGGTTTGGCAGCGGGTTACAGTTCACATTCGGTGGAGCTGTGGTACATTGGATAGCTCTACTCTTGATTAGCAGCTCAATCTCATGTATCAGTTTATAATAACCTTCAGTATCATGTCCAGGAACACCCTAATAGTAGGCACAACCTTTGATTGCATCAAAATATTTTGAGGGTTTGTCGGGAATTCTCCCTTCCATTGGGTATATTAATCCGGCTCACTTCAGCCTTTCAAACAACTGGGCGAAGGGTTCAGCTATCTGAGTGTAGTTTATGGGATTTCTTTTTTTCAAAGTTTGGGCGTGATCGGGGTGCATAGGCGGGTCTCTTTTGATGGGTGGTGGTTTGGGCTGTGGCATATTGTCGTGGTGGGTTTGGATTTACATGGGCTCGGGGCGGGTTGTATTGTGGTTGAGCATTGTAGCACAGTTGGGTGTTGTATACTGGGGAGTAGATGGGTTGATGTGAGGGATGGGTGTTTACGGGGTAGGAGTTATTTCTACGGGGAGGATTGGACTCATCTCCATGATCCTGGCGAATGTTTCTCCTCAATTGTTTCAGCTTGTGTGGTGTACCCATGACTATATTGATTTCGGGGAGGTTGTGCTTAATTTCCAATCTGAAGAGGTGAAAAGATTTGTTAAGTGTTTGCTCTGGATCTTTAGCGTCTCATCTGGATAGGTTCGTCGTTCCACAAAAGGCATGTCGTTGGGTGCATGCATGACTCGTTCACATTAAGGTGGCTTTCCTAATCGCGAGTCGATACCAAGGACCAACTCACCTAAGGTGTATGCAGCATGACATATATTTTCTAGAATAGAGTGTTTCCTTATTTTAGAGTTTGACTGAACACTACGATACGCTATATCAGTTGACCTGACGAAGTCGTTCTCTAAAACTAGGCAATTTGGAAAGAAGGTTCGAAGGGGTGTAAAATACAACCCTCACGTGCCATTTAAGTGTGATAGTGTATGGCCAAGACTCAATAGGAAAAGATGTGATGACAGTGTAAAAAGCAATGACAAATAATTGGTGATAACAGTAGCAATATTAAGAGCAGGCGAATAAGTACATGTTAAACAGGTAAGACAATTAAGCACATGTTTGCAAAGCAGTTAAAGCAACATATAAACAAACATGACTAAATTCCAAATCTCGTCTAAGTCTGCTAAGGTCAAAACCTAAGTGTAAATTCCCCGATAGAGCCGCCATGTGATTGCACCCTATTTTGCACAGGTCAAAACAACATTGAACTAGTGGTTCCTCTGTTGTTGATAAAAGAGAGCCGCTACCTAATATTTTAAGGTATACTTGGGTACCTATTTGTCTATTAGATTATTATCCTATTGATCTACTAACCAGTGATATTTGGGTAAGGGTTCTTGTTCTTTTAAGCGGAAGGTATTAGGCACCCCTTAAAATCTACCTGAGGTAGATCCTTAGGACTTAGACTAGGTTTAGGGAAGTAAAAGTCTACATTCTGCTTCGTTCAATACTTAAGATTTGTATTTATCCTAAGTCTTGTTTAAAGTCTACTATTTTGAATTAATGTTTTGTATGTGTACTTTGAAAGAGGAGTCATGGGTTTTATAAAGCTTATAATTTGTTAAATCTTTTGAAATGTTTTATACCCTCAAGGTTGAAAAGGACTGTACGAAATAATGCTATGTTTTGAATATTTTGTTTCTGGAAATAACATCGCTGTTTGGGTAAATTTAATGGAGCAAAGTATACAAGAAAATTTATCATGGATATACCTTTGAAAATCGGTTCCCACATTTTGGGAAACCTCATTGAAGTTATTTGTTCGCAATTAGCAGCTATGTTGATTTTACTTGTCGAAAACTGACCTTGTAAACATCCGTTCAGTTCTAATTCTTTTTCAAAGAAAAGGTCATTCGTTTCTCAAATCTGTCCAAACTCAAAAAAAGATAACTTCATGAAAATAGTCAGTGATAATCAAACGGAGTCTTTTATTCTTTATCAGTAAGAAATCAGAAATGTCAAAATATTTTAGGGAACATATTATAAAAATGTCAAAATATTTTGTATCACATATATACATATAATAAACAACAAATTTTATTCATCTAAGTGCGAGAAAGGAAAGGGAGTTGGGACAAGGAAAGTTCAGGCCCATCAGACTTTATGCACAGCAGCGGTAAGCTTCGTTTAAGGTTGGAAGGAGCATCCTAAGCTGGATTTGGGCATGAGTTCCAAAGAACTTAGTAGGCCCAATTTAATTATGTACACAAAAGAAATAGATATCTAACAATGAAATCCATATGAGACCCAACTAATTAACAAAGAATAAATGAGACTAAAGAAATAGTGAAACACATTTTATTTGTATTAATCCCAAAGAGATCAATAAGAGTCAGCGATTATAGGCTTATGCCAAAACCTTATTCATGGACGAGATACCCTTTGGATCCCTGGAACTTCAAAGTTCACAAAGGTCTCAGGGACACCGAGAACTGCTTGTGTTAGGGAAGGGCATCTTAATCCACAAAATGGGTTCCTCCCTAAATACCCTTAACCACTCACACTTATTTTTCCCAAAAGGTTTAGATACAAATGAGTTATTCACTTAAGAGTTAACATGAGAGTATCAGTAGAACCCAAAGGGTCAAGTATATAGAACAAGAAATATCATCAAACTGCAAAGACATAAACACTTTAGGAGTTGCACTACTAACTTTATGGTCAGAACCCAAACACAAGGAGGCAAACTGCTGCAGGCTTTTACAGCATCAATAACTAGTCTTAACATGTATCAGAACACTTGAGGAATCTATCACAAAGGTAGAGCAAAGAAAGTTCATGGCAGCCATAAGTAATCTAACCCAAGTTTTAAAATGCTAAGTTAAGTGATGCACATCAATCTCATTAGTGCTACTGTCGATTTCAAACTTTCAAGAATGATTAACTAAGTTCACAATACATCAACAGTCATTCAAATGATCTCCCGAACAATCAAAAACAAACATGATCATAGATGAGGTCTCATTATACTTGTACTAACAGTTTTGATCAGACTCCCTAGAGATAACAACAAACAGTAGAGGCATTCATATAGGCAAGAAAGCCAGTTTTGAGCTATCTCAAATCTAATAACATAGTTCTTAGACTATTAAGTTCTCAACCAATAGCCAGATCTATTACCAAGTCCTATAGACAAAGACATCAACCAAGTGTGAGTCAATGGATAAGGGTGTTTACTTTAACAAGACAAGTAAGCATTAGGATTTGTTTAGGTCTACAAGTGACAATAGTGAACTTCCATTTTTAGATTCTATACAGATCAGGCTATTAAGTCATCAGAATAGACAAGATTCAATTTTCTTCTTCGACAAAACAGGTTTAAGTGAAGAGTTTAATAGTTTAGGCATGAGTTCTTGTTAACTAAGAAGCAAAACAGGATGTTCAATGAGCATTACTGGGAAAAGACAAGCATGGAAAGTCAACAAAATTTACTCAACCTATACACAAGGAGCATTCTAATGGATTTCATTATTAAAGAACATATCAGATAAGCAGATAAAATAATGACCATGCTAATGAATCCATTACAGAATTTCAGGTTATAACAACAGATTTGTATGAGTTATTAAGTATGCACAACAAGGATGGCCTCTGTAGCAGATTACTCAGTCAAACAGATAGGTTAAGTGTGTGGCATGGATACTATGATGGAGATCATTTAGTTGAGTCAAAGGTGTTACAACATAACTAATCCAAGCATAAATGTAGCAAACATAAACTCTTAGCAGGACATCAAGGAAAAGTTTAAGAACACAACTTAAGTTAAGCTAGCAAAAAATGATAGTACAACTGATAAACACATAAAATCATCAAAGTCTTTTAGTTAATGACAGAGGTTCAGCTAGATTCATATCCTTCATTATAAAAAATATTATCTACATAAGTCATGAGGTTCATGTCTTCAGGAAAGCATTGATTCAATCAATCAAAATAGCTTGTGGGAACAGAACATAACAACCATTCATAAACTATTACTACATATCACAAAACTAAGACAATCAACAGAAAGAACATCACAAACACAAACAATATAAGCAATGGAAGAATAGAGGGAGGGTAAGGGTACACTAACCTTCTGTTGGGCAGCAAACCAAAAATGAGCTTTTGTCTAGCTGTTTAGGAATCCAAACTCAAGCTCGAACAGTAAACAAACTCAGAATCGGAGAAAGGAAAGAAAAGATGAAAATCAGAGAGTGAGGAAATCTAAAGCTTTTCATTTTCTTTCTTTCTTTCTTTTGTATTTCATATTGTATTCGATTGTTTCTTAGGTGTTGTTGGTGTTCTTGGTCATATTAGGTGAGAGCAATAAAGGCTTATATTTATATGCCTTAGGGTTCCGGCAGAATTCAAATTAATAGTGGAAGATGACGATAGTTGAGCGATGCTAGCAAAGCAAGTGAAATTAGAGAAACACATAGGGAAAATAGTGAGGAGTTTACCTAGGTACGTGAAATCGACCGTTGAATCTAAAAACCATTGGTCAAAGCTTCAATATCCAGAGGCCACTGCATTTGACCTTTGGACGACGAATAATGATGACGAGTTCAGAGAAAATTTTCATGCATGCTTCAATTTAAAATAACATAAGATAAACCAGGCAATTTGAAGTTTCATCTTTGAGTCTAGGGTTTCTGATTTGGGAATTTGGAATTATATCGATGGAAACAGAAAGAAATCAGCTGGATTCGCAGACATGGGAGGCAGATTGAGTGTTTGGGGTTTGCTTTTGTGATCTTGCACTGATTTTTGCAAGGTTCCATGACTGATGAAGGTTGAAGGGATGACAGAAAAGGCAGAGTTTTAGGAAAGAAGGGTGACCAGTCTTGGGAAGGAATGATTAGGGTTTAGGTGTTTGGTAGGTTTAAAGTAGTTGGGTGAAGGGGAGCGGTTGGATCATTGTGATCAACGTCTCCGATATTTCGTAGATAAAAATATTTATTGAGAAATAGGGTGACCGTTGGATTTTTTTTAATCCAACGACAGAGATAAATCACTGATGGATATTGAAATAAACGGAAAAATTTAGTTTAAGAATGGACCATTGATTATTTGGATCAACGATCTAGATGAGAAGTGTTTCTTGTGTGAGTGTTTGAGAGGAGTGATGTGGCACTTTGTTATTTGATTAGATGAGATGGCATGGATCGCGAAGGTGGATAAGGGGGTTATTTTTCGTTCGGGTCAGGATGGATTGGGCTTATGTTTTAGGATGGAATTGAATAATCAAATAGCCACATTAGGTTTAATTGGGTCTTTGCAATTGTAGCCTTTTAATCTCCTTTAAATTAACTTAATTAAACTAAATTAATCCTCATTAAATATGATAAAAAAATATAATCGTCAAATACAATATGAATTAGCGTAATTAATTGATTACTAATTAAAACAGTTTTTTCCTAAATTATAAAGTTAATTTCGGATTATTTAAATAATAAGTAATGAATTGAAAAATCAAGGATTAATTAATGGTAAAACTTTTGTATCAAAATGTAAAAGCTATTTTAATAATTTCATAATTGTAAGGGAAATTTATTCTATAAATATTTAACACCATTAATTACTAATTTTCTATTATATTTATATGAAAATAGGTATTATTGATTACATAATATTCTCACCACACTTATTGCAAATCATCAAGTATAAATAAATTAATTTTAAAAAGGAGGGTCAAAATTGGTCGTCAACACCATCAAGTCCCAAAATATAATACGAACCTATTAGAGGCTTAAAATCACATCAAAACTATGAATCGCACCCCAATTCAAGCATAATGAACTAATGAACATTTCCAAATTCAAAACTTGTGCCGAACAAGCCTAAACAACTCCGAATGACCTGAAATTTTGCATGCAAGTCCCAAATAAAACAACGGACCTATACCGACTCTCGGAATCATAATCCGAGCACGATATCTATAAAGTCAACCATCACTCAAACCTATCAACCTTCCAAACCTTTAACTTTCCAGCTTCCGCCAAAAAGTACCAAATTAACCAATGACCTCCAAATCAACATCCGGACAGACGCCTAAGTCCAAAATCACCATACGATGCTATTGGAACCATCAAAACTCTATTTCAGAGTCGTGTACATATAAGTCAAACTCCGGTCAACTCTTTCAACATAAGCTTTCAACATTGGGACTAAGTGTCCCAATCCACTCCTAAACTTTCCCCGAAACCAATCCAACCACCCCCATCAAGTCACAAAACAACAAATGAACATAGAAGAGTCAATAAATAGTGGAACGGGGCTACAATATACAAAATGACCGGCCGGGTCGTTACATTCTCCCCTTCTTAAAATAAACGTTTGTCCTCGATCGAGTATAGAGACATATCTGAAGTGCTAAAAGGTGAGAATATCGACTCCACATGTCATGCTTGGCCTCACATGTCGCCTCCTCGACCGGTTGACCTCTACATTGCACCTTCACTGACGCAACATTCTTTGACCTCAACTTCCGGACCTGTCGGTCAATATTACCACCGACTCCGCAACATAAGTCAAATCCTTGTCCAATTGGACTGAGCTGAAATCTAATACATAAGACTGATTACCATAATACTTCTAGAGCATGGAAACATAGAACGCCGGATGAACTTTCGATAAGTTGGGTGGCAATGCAAGTATATAGGCTACCTCACCAACTCTCTCAAGGATCTCAAAAGGACAAATATATCTAGGTCTAAACTTCCCTTCTTCCCGAATCTCATCACGCCCTTAATGGGCGAACCTCCGAAAAACAACCACTCTCCCATCATCAATTCTGCATCACGAGCCCTCCAATCAGCATAGCTCTTCAACCTAGACTGTGTTGTACAAAGCCGATCCTGAATCAACTGGACTTTCTCCAAGGCATCCCTAACCAAATTAGTGCCCAACAACCTAGCCTCCCCCGGATCTAACCAACCAACTAGAGAACGACACCGCCTCTCATACAAGGCCACATATGGAGCCATCTGAATACTCGATTAGTAGCTGTTGTTGTTAAAATAACTTTGCAAGCTGTAAGAACTGATCCCATGAACCCCCAAATTTCATAACACAGGCACGTAGCATATCCTCCAATATTCGAATGGTGCGCTCGGACTGTCTGTTCATCTGGGGGTGAAATGTCATGCTCAGTTCAACTTGTGTGCTTAACTTACGCTGCACAGCTCTCCAGAATTGTGATGTGAACTGCGTGTGTCGATTGGAGATAATATACACCGGCACACCATGCAGGCGGACAATATCACAGATACAGATCTGAGCCAGCTGCTCTGAAAAGTACGTAGTCACAACCGGAATGAAGTGTGCACACTTAGTCTGTATAACAACAACAACCCACATTGCGTCAAATTCCTTCTACGGTCATGGGAGTCCTACAACAAAATCCATGGTAATGCGCTCCCACTTTCACTCGGGAATCTCAAGTCTTTGAAGCAAACCGTCCGGCCTCTGATGCCCATACTTCACCTGTTGACAGTTTAAATACCGACCAACATACTCCACTATATATTTCTTCATTATTCTCCACCAGTAGTGCTGCCTTAAATCCTGATACATCTTATCGACACCTGAATGAATGGAATACCACAAACTGTGGGCCTCCTCAAGTATCAACTCACGCAACACATCCATATTGGTCACACATATCCGGCCCTGCATCCTCAATACCCCACCATCTCCAATAGAAACCGCCTTGGCATCACTGTGCTGCACTGTACTGTACCGTGTTCATAAGGAAAAGCAAATAGGGTCGTCATACTGACACGCTATGATGCGCTAATACAAAGGAGACGGAGAAACCACGCAAGCAAGAACCCGACTATGCTCCGAAACATCCAACCTTATGAACCGATTAGCCAAAGCCTGAACATCTAATGCTAGTGGTCTCTCTCTAACTGGATCATATGCAAGGCTGCCCATACTCTCAGCGTTTCTACTCAAGGCATCGGCCACTATATTGGCCTTCTAGGAATGATATAGAATGGTGACATCATAGTCTTTTAACAACTCTAGCCACCTCTGATTCCTTAAGTTTAGATACTTTTGCTTAAACAAGTGCTATAGACTTATATGATCTGTGAATACCTCACAAGAAACGCTGTAGAGATAGTGCCTTCAAATCTTCAATATGTGAATAATGGCTGCCAATTCTAAATAATGAATGGGGTAGTTCTTCTCATGGAGCTTCAACTAATGTGAAGCATAAGCAATCACTCTACACTCCTACATCAACACACACCCAATTCCAATCCGTGAAACATCACAATACACTGTATAAAAACCCGATGCTAAAGGCAAAACTAGAAATGAAGCTATGGTAAAGGTTGTCTTGAGCTTCTAAATGTTCTCTTCACATTCATCAGACCACCTGAATGGGGAACCCTTCTTAGTCAACCTATTCAATCGAGCTGCGATGGATGAAAAACCTCCACGAAATAGTGATAATAACCAGACAAGCCTAGAAAAGTCTAGATCTAATTAGCAGAAGACGGTCTGGCCAACTCTGAACTCCACCTTCTTCAGATCTACCTTAATCCCCTCACTACACATCACATGACCTAAAAACACCACTGAATCAAGCCAAAACTCACACTTGGAGAATTTTGCGTATAAATTCTTCTCCCTCAAAGTCTAGAGCACGATTCTCAAGTGCTACTCATGATGCTCACGGCTGTGAGAATACACTAAGATATCGTCAATGAACATGATGATGAAAGAATCAGGATATGGCTGAAATACACTATTCATCAAGTGCATAAATGATGCTGGGGCGTTAGTCAACCCAAATATCATCACCAGAAACTCATAGTGACCATAGCAAATCTTGTAAGTAGTCTTCGAACTATCTGAATCCCGAATCTTCTGTTGATGATGCTCCAACCTCAAATAAGTCTTCGAGAACACTCTAGCTCCCTAAATCTGATCAAATAAGTCATCAATGCACAATAGTGGGTACTTGTTCTTTTCTGTTACTTTGTTCAGCTGCTTGTAACCAATACACATCCTCATAGAGCGGTCTTTCTGCTTCATAAATAGGACTGGAGCATCTAAAAGTGAGACAATCGGTTGGATGAAACCCTTGTCAAGAAACTCCTGAAGTTATTCTTTTAATTTCTTCAACTCCAGTGGTGCCATACGATATGGTGGAATAGAAATGGGCTGAGTGCCTGACACCAGGTTAATACCAAAATCGATATCCCTATCGGGCTGTATGCATAGTAGGTATGCTGGGAACACATCTGGCAAATCTCTCACTACCAGAACTGCCTCAACGGTAGGAGTATCAACACTAATATCACTCACAAAGGCTAGATATGATTCACACCCCTTCTGAACAGCCCACTGTGCTTTCAGAAAGGACACCACCCTGCTAGGAATATAATGCAATGTACCTCTCCACTCCAACGGTGGCAACCCTGGCATAACCAATGTCATGATATTGGCGTGACAATCTAGAATAGTGTGATAAGGTGACAACCAACAATGCCCAAGTGACTAAACACGAACGATACACACGGTCTACAACAATAGAACCTCCCACAGGCTTTGACACATGTACAAGAGCACTCAAAGAATCATGAGATATATCCAAATACGGAGCAAAGTAAGATGAAAAATAGGAATAAATAGGACCCGGATCAAATAAGATTTATGTATCCCTATGAAAAACTGGAACAATACCTCTGATGACCGCATCCGATGCAACAACCTCCATCCTACAAAGAAAAGAATAAAAACGAGCATGGCTTACCCCTCTAGGGTGACCTCTACTTGCCTGACCTCCACCCTTATCTGGCGGTGCAGGTGGAGCGGCAACTGGAGCATCAACCATAGTTTGTGAACCCTATGGGCCCTGTGGAATCGGTGGAGCCTATGTAACCTGTGGAGGTGCACCCCTCCTAAGCCTGGGACAATCCTTCACCATATGCCTGATATCACTACACTCAAAACAAGCTCTCTGTGGGCGTGGCTACTGAAACTGACTTTGGCCTGGTCGGCCAGACTAACCACTGGAAAGTGGCTGTGCAGAATGAGAGACTTGAGAGCTCGAAATAGCAGGAGCACTACGAGTAGCTAAAAGTGCTTAATAAACTAGTCGACTCGCGTAGCCTCTGCCATGACGAGCTGCAACTAGAGCGCGGGCACCACTAAATCCTCCAAAATCTCGAGGCCTTTTGGCTTCCCTGTACTCCCTCTCCTAGCCCCGCATACCCTTCATCCTTCGAGAGATCTCTACAACCTGCAAAAATGGAGTATCCGTCTCCAACTCTCAAGCCATGGTGAATATAAGACCCTAACAGAGCCCCTTGATAAATCTGCAGACTCACTCTCTGATAGTAGAAACCAAGGCAGGTGCATGTCAGGATAACTCACTGAATCTGATGGCATACTCTGACACTGTCATAGTCCCCCCGACACAGCTGCTCAAATTTGTGCGCCATGTATCCCGAAGGGTCTAGGGAACAAACTCTTTCAAAAACATATCTGAAAACTAAGTCCAACTGAGTGGGGATGCATCAGCTAGCCTACCCTCCTCGTAAGTCTGCCGCCACCTATATGCTACTCCTGACAGCTAAAATGTAGAAAGGCAACTCCGCTCACCTCCACAAAGCCCATGGTGCGGAGAATACGGTGCCACATGTCTAGAAAACCCTAAACACCTCCGGTAAATGCGCCCCTAAAAGTAGGAGGATCATACTTCTTGAACTTCTCAAGTCTCCTCTACTCCTCCTCAGATGTCTCTGCCCCAATCTCAGGCTGAAATGAAATAATGGGTTGTGTTGTAAAAACTCTCGAAACTTGATCAACATTGACCTGCTGCTCTGGAGTACCGGCCGCGGGAGTCTGAGCTCCTCCCCCAGCCTAAGATGTAGCTCGAGTTAACGGGATCAATCCCACCTAAGCTAAAGTACCGAACATGCTTAGTTAGTGTTTTAGGGTCTCCTAAAGTCCAGGGGTAACATTAGGTGCCTCGGCTGCCTGTCCCCCAATCGAAGATGCTGGTGGCTCCTCAGTTGCTACTCGGGCATGTTCTCTAGCAGCGGCATGTGCCCGTCCTCAGCCTCTACCCTGGCCCCGACCTCTAGCGGCTCTAACAGGGGCGCATTGTGTCTGATCATCTGATCCAGCAGTGCGCGTCAGAGAATAGAAAGACAAAGGCTCAAATTTCTAAATCAACAAATTTGCACGACAAGGAATCAAAGAAGGAATTTACCTAATAGTTTCGTAGCCTCTCGAAGATAAGTACAGATGTCTCTGTACCGATCTACAAGACTCTACTAAACCTACTTATGACCTGTAGCACCTATGAACCTAGAGCTCTAATACCAATTTATCATGATCCCAAATTCCCAGCTTAGGATGTCGTGATGGCACCTAGTCTCTAAGACTAGGTAAGCCTAACACACAATGAGGAAATAACGGAAATAACAAGTAAGATATTAAATTAAAATTATAACTAGCTCCATAAGCCAAAATAAAACAATAATCATACAAATCCCTAAAGGCAATACTCTACTGAAGTATACTAAAATATCTAATAAGCCATTGTTTGATAATAAGATAAACAGTATTAAAGGCAATAACAGAAGGTGACTCCGAGGCCTGTGAGAATCAAGCAGGTATACCTTGAAGTCCCTGGGATGTCTGGTCAAATCACTGGCGTCCGGCACGAGCAGAAGTACCTGGATTTGCACAAAATGTGCAGAAGCATAGCATGAGTACACTCCAATGGTACCTAGTAAGTATCAAGCCTATCTTCAGTAGAGTAGTGACGAGGCCAGCTTATGAAACCTACTAGACATAGAAGCTTGAACAAAATATTAACATAATCTAATAATGGAAAACAAATAAATAAAGGAAAATAGAACAGTACAATGATATAAGGCTAACAACATAAATTAAGGCAATAAAGGGCAACAAAGAGTGAACATATGATAGGAACAACAAGTGATCAAGTATCGTGAAAATGCAAGTAAAATAATGAAGGAAAGATAATAACTGTTCAAACCAACAAGCCTTCTGAACATAGTATTTACAAAACGAATCACAACCAAGGTACCACCTCATATTCTCATTTCGCACGTCATAATCACAATCTTCCTTATATCACCGTATGAGCCTTGTATTTAATTTTAAAAAAATATTTTTCCCGAAATAGCTACACGCGTTTTAGACCCATTATCTCACCGTGTGGCTTCAAGTAATTTCCTTTCTTGCAACACGCGTATAAATCCCACCTTATCTCACTGCATATATTTCAATGCCCACTCTTATGCCACCGCATGCATTTCAATATCACAACACAATAATCAACTCGCACCACACGTGCCCATATGCCTCAACATTTGCAAAATACACAATAAAAATGTTAGTAGAACACATCAACCACGACTCTTCCTTAATGTGTATAAGAATCTCAATAATAAAAAAATGAATGAGAAATAACTCAACAAGGAAGGATGTCCCAATAATCCACACTTCAACCACAACGTCTTAATATCTTTCACAACTACAACCTTAGTAACTTAACAAAGAAGGTATTCCCGTAAAATGGCAACTTCCAATTTAAGTACGTAGCATAAGCTTAACAATGAGATAGATATCATGAAATACCTAATACGACTAAATTCATGAGAATAACTCAACAATAGGGAGGATAGCACATAACAACAACTACAATTAAATGCATATAAGAGTAAGTTTTGCAATGGAAACTAGAACATGTAATAAGAACTTCATTTAAGGAATGCAAGAATAAAATTGACAATGAAATATAGAACAATCAACAATAACTTCAATTAAGTGGTTATAACCAATCTAAGAGTCTAAACTAGTAAAATATCACATATGAGCCCGTATACTCATTCGTCACCCCGTGCACATGTCTCCCACATAATTCAAAGTACAATCAACCGAAATCCTAAGCGGTAGTTCCCCCCCCCCCCCAAAATAAAATCTAGGGAAGATACATACCTCAAACAAGCTAAATCAACCCACTAATAAGTGTTTCGCGCGTAAATACAACCCAGGCTCAAATCTAGCAAAATAAACTTAATATCATAAATAAAAACCATAGGAAGCAATTACAAACAATAAAGATTCAAATTTTAATGAAAATAAAAAAGTCAACTCAAAAAGCCAACCCTGGGCCCGTAACTCAAAACCCAACAAAATTTATAAATTCTGAACACACATTCCGATACGAGTCCAACCATACCAAAATCATCCAATTCTGACTTCAAATCCTTATTTTATACTTCAGGAAAGTTTTTACAAAAATTCCCAGTTTCGCCAATTAAAACCGCTAATTAAATGATAAAGACAAATATGGAATCATGAATAATGGACAAATCCGAGTCAAATACACTTACCCCGATCCAAATCGTAAAACTCCCCTCCAACATCGCCCAAAGTTGAGCTCTCTAACTCAAGATGTGATAAATGAAATAAAACCCTCGTCCAAGCTATTTCTGCCCAGTTAATTCTGCATCTGCAGTCCCACACCAACCAGCCCAAAATCCGCATCTGCGGAATATTTTTGATTTTGTAGTTATGCACCTGCGCGTCCCTGTCCGCACATGCGGATCCAACTCACCTAGAACAAACTCGAATCTGCAGCCAACTATGTGCTTCTGCAGCCCAAATATAACATGTGCGAACGCACTAGAATTCAACAATTCTTCTAGGTCTCCAATTGGTCCGAAGTCAACACGAAACACACCCAGGGCCCCCGGGACCCCATCCGAATATACCATCAAGTCTCAAAACATAACACAAACCTACTCGAGGCCTCAATTAACAAAAAAAATCAAAACTACAAATCACACCCCAATTCAAGCCTAATAAACTAATGAACATTTCCGAATTCAAAACTTACAACAAATAAGCCTAAACAAGTCTGAATGACCTCAAATTTTGCATCCAAGTCCCATATGACACAACAGACCTATACCAACTCCTGGAATAAAAATTTGAGCCCGATATCGCAAAAGTAAACCCTCGGTGAAACATATCAACCTTCCAAACCTTCAACTTTCCAACTTCCGCAAAAAAGCACCAACTCAACCTATGGACCTCCAAAGCAACATCTATACATACGCCTAAGTCCAAAATTATCATACAAAGCTATTGGAACCATCAAAACTCCATTTCGGAATCGTCTACACACAAGTAAAACTCTGATCAACTCTTTAAACTTAAGCTTCCAACCTTGGGACTCAGTGTCCCAATCCACCCCGAAACCAACCCAACCAACCCATCAAGTCACAATATAGGGGAACAAGGCTACAATATACAAATTAACCGGCTAGGGAGCGCAAATGCGAAGGCCCTGGGTAATTTAAAAACAAAACTTCATTTCATTCAATAAATATGGATTTTTGCTAGAGTACGGATTTGGGTGATATTTGCTACATTATTCTCATTTTGATATGAGGGTCAGTATTTAACCAGAATTTTTGTATTTTAACATGGTTACACTCGTTAATTTTTGAAATAATCCATATATTGATTGGAGATTTTGGGGTTTTATCCATAAAACTTAAGAGGATGAAATTTAATAATCCGGCAAATTGTTTTGTATATTTGAGCCATGTTTCCCTATTTGATATTTTTGTATATGTATATATTATTTTGTAACTTATGGGGTTGATTGGCTTGGCTTCGGGAAGGTTCGAGAGTGATTTGGAACACTTAGAGTCATTTATGGAAGCTTAAGTTAGAAGAGTTGACTGAGGTTTGACTTTTGTGTAAACAACTCCGGAATGGTATTTTGAAGGCTACAGTAGGTCCGTATAGTAATTTTAGACTTAGGCATATGTTCAGATTTAGATTTGGATTTGGAGTTTCTTAGGTGATTTGTCTCTATTTGGCGAAAGTTGGAAATTTGGAGGTTTGGAAGGTTCGTATATTTAAACAAGAGTTGACTTTGGTTTTATTAGGTTCAATTTATTTCTCCGGGAGTTTGAATAGGTTCACTTTGTCATATGTCATTTGTGTGCAAAATTAGGTTTAATTCGGATTGATTAGGGTTGAATCAGACGCTTGGTTTGATGTTTGGAAGTTAATGATCTTAAGAGAAGCTTAACACGTGTTTTGATCGTCGATTCTTGGATTTAATGTTATTTATTTTTTTTTGAAAATTTTGATAAGTTTGAACTAGGAAGTGAAACTTGTTGGTATGATTGGACGGGGTCCTGGAGGCTCGTGTGTGTTCCGGGGTGCTTACGGACAAATTTCCCTAATTTTGGGATTTGCTAGTTTCTGGTGCACAGTGTCTTCTTCGCGATTGTGAGTTGAAATTTTGGCAGACTGGGTTTGTACTACGCGTTCGTGGGAAAAGGGTCGCGTTAGCAGGGGGCTAGGATCTGATGCTTCATGTTCGCATTAAGGTTCCGCGTTCGTGGAGGCATGTGGTCGTGCAGGAGATTTGCCTATGCGATAGCGTGTGTGTAGTCGCGTTTGCTTATGTTTGTGTTGACTCTTCACGTTTGTGTGAGTGCCTTTACATTCCCGAAGGGCAATTTTGAGGTGGGGAGTTGTTTTGCCTTCGCAGTCACGATGTAGGTCTCGCGTGATGCATATGTCTAGGCAGACCTTTAAGTTTCTATTTTTGGGACTTTTACCCATTTTATCATATTTTGAGATTGGGAGCTTGGATTTGGGCGATTTTTACTCACTTGGATTGGGTAAGTATGCTTGACTCGAATTTGATTATTATTCATGATTCTACCTTTGATTTTGGCATTTAATTGGTGAATCTAAGATAACAAATTGGTGGTTTTGGCAAAGCTTTTCAACAATTAAAATGGAGATTGGAACCCCGATTTGGAGTCAGTTTTGGATGAAATGCGTATTTGGACTCGTATTAGAATAGGTGTTCGAGATTTGTGAATTTTGTCGGGTTCCGAGAGGCGGGCCTGGGTTGACCTTTTAGTTGACTTTGTACAATTGGTTAAAGATTCAATATTTATCGTTTGGGTTCGATTTCTATGGCCCTGTTTAACGTTATTGAGCTGTATTTGGCTAGATTCGGCTCATTCAGAGGATGATTTGATAGGAAAGGCTATTCTGGGATGTTAGAGGCTACCGAGTGGAGGTAAGTCTCTTGGCTAACCTTATTAAGAGAGAAACCTCTACGATTGGACTTGTTTGCTATGTATTTGAGGTATTGGAGGTGGTGTATATACATTGTGTAAAGTGTATATGCATTCACCGAGTTTTTATCATGATCGAGGGTAAAAATCAAAATATTTCATGCTTTCTTTGACTATGTGCTCGTTTGATTCATGATTTATTTGGCTTATGTGACTACGTTTGCTCTCTTATTCATATTAGAATTCATGCCTAGGCTTATGATTAATTGTGAAGGCATGGGAACTTATTCTTGATATGTTGAAATACATAATTATCTATAGTCAGATTGAGATTTCATGAGCACATATCCGTATGATATTTATTAATTCCCTGTGTATCTTCTATCTATGATTCTTGAGCATATACATACATTTCTAATAATGGATACGTGATTTAGATTGAGGATTTTGGCACGAAGGATAGGCGTACAGGGTGAGATATATGCATGGCACATTGGACATGATGATCAGATATTCATTTATTAGCGATGTTATTATAGCCCTTTTGCGCTCAGATTTGGATTTGTCTCTCTGGAGTCAGGTAATAACCCATGTTACTTTGGGCCCTATGATCGTGGTCGGTACATGGAATTTATACCGGGTCCATACAAGGATGTTGTATCGGGTTATGGGATACATAGATTGTGTATCGAGATATATGGACCTTGTACCGGTTGAGCACGCATTCTTATTATTGACTCATTCTAAAGTATTTATTTCATTGTTCATTGTTACTTGATATCCTTATATACTAATTGGGAGTCTCGGCTCCATTATTTGAGCATGTTGTCTTTTATTGTTAATATCTGAGCAGTGAAAGTGTAATTTTTGTGTTAGAAAAGCATGCTTATCCGTTGATGCCTGTGACTTTTATAACTCATGGTATTACCTATTGGTCCAGTTCTTAGTTAATTTATTTTACTTGTGTGATAAGTATTCAGAAGCATCTAGCCTCGCCACTTCTTCTTCGAGGTTATACTTGATACTTATCACACATACTACGTTGATGCCTGGGTACCGACTATGGTGTACTCATACTACGCTTCTGCACATCTTTTTTTGTATATCCTCAGATGGGTCATGACAGAGGTTCCTGATTTGTCTAGTTTATCACGGAGACTTAGGTTGAGCTACACTTCACAGATCTACTTCGCAATTCTTGAGTCCCTATTGCTTTTATATATTTTTGTCTATTGTATTTCAGACAGCTTGACATATATACAGACTTGATCTTATTTTCGTAATTTGCTCGTGCACTTGTGCCACCTAGTCATGGGGGAATATTTTATTGGCCGTGTTTAGGCCTCGCTTGTGGATTTATCAGATATTATCACTGTTTTTAGGCTATTTCTATGTTTTATTGTTATATATCTATGTTAAATAATAAAAATGGACTTTATTTGTTATCTTTGAGTTGACTTGCTTAGCAAGTTCATCTAGGCGCCATCACGGCCTTGATGTGGGATTTTGAGTAGTGACAAATATTTATGGATTTAAAGATAGATTTGATGTCGGATTTGGATGAAACATTCATATTTGCTCGTATTTGAATGGATGATCGCAATTTGTGAGTTTTGTCGGATTCCAGAAGGCGGGCCCGGGTTGCATTTTTGTTTGACGTTTTGATCTTTGATAAAGATTGGAGCTTTATTTCTTAGAATCGATTCCTATAGCCTTGTTTGATGTTATTGAGTTGTTTGTGGCTAGAGTTGACCCATTCAGAGGCCGATTCGAGAGGCAAAGGCTTTTCAGAGTATTGATTTGGCTTATTTGAGGAAAGTATCTTGCCTAACCTTGTGTGGGGGAATACCCCTTAGGAATTGGCCTTAATTGCCTATTTGTGTTATGTGAAAAGAGACATGTACATGAGGTGATGAGGGTATGCACGGGTGCTATGTGTGGCTTATGATCGAATTATAGCTTAGGCTATTAACATGCCTTAATTTGAGAATGTGCTTTATATGAAATGTGCTTAATTACTTTGTGACTACATGAACATTCTTGCTACAATTGATTTCGACATAATCATGCTTTATATGCTGATTACCCATATGTACTTTTACTATTTTCATGCCCTTGTGCACCTTGTTGATAAAGTATGAGCTTATATCTTTGATGAAATTTTGGCATTATAGTTTTGTGATAATTGTGGCACATGTGGACATGTTGGGTGGATTGTTTTGGGTGTTGGCACGAGGCCTTTTCCGTGTGATTGTGATTATTGTTATGCGCGTGGAGAGAAATAAGGGTGGTATTTTCTTGGGTTACTCACGTGGCAAAATGGTGATATGCACATGTGGCATAAGGATGGCATTTATCTTTATTTGCACATGCGGCGAAATAAGGGTGGCATTGTTGATGATGTTATATGATAATTTTGGGGTGGTTCTATTTATGTTGTTTATGTGTTGAAACGGGGATGGCAATGTTTTAGTGACATACATATTTTTCTTAAAACTCTATCATGTATTTTAATTAGTTGTTAGTTGAATTTGACATACCTTTATATGCCTCCACTTCTGTTTGATGATTTGTTGTCAAAGAGGGATATTTGTATGTTGAGTTGTTATCACATGCTATAACGAGATTGTTGATATTGTTTTCCGACATATATTCTATTGACATTTATTGATATATTGCACATGTTATTTGACTAGTGAGTATTATATGACTTGAACCACGTCACTACTTCACTGTGGTTGGTCTTGATACTTACTAGGTATTGATCATGGTGTACTTATACTACACTTATGCACATTTTGGTGTATATCCAGGTGTTGGAGGCAGCAGACCTAGGGAGTTACTGCTTACACTAGTCAAGAGGATTCAAGGTAGAGGTGCATGACCGTCGCAGTCCCCTTGGAGTCCCATCCTTCCATTGATACAATTATTTTGTCATACCCGAACAGTATTGTATTTTGAGATATCCTTACGTATTCAGTTAGAGCTCAGGACTCTGTAGTACCTAATTCGGGGGAGATGTAACGAGTATTGCCCTTTGGCTTGTGTTAACTATATTTTTGCTTTTATATTAAATTTTGTCTTATTATATCATATTTTGCTAATTTAATGTTGTTAAGTGATTGTCTTGCCTACTCTTACATAATAGGTGCCATCATGACCCGTATGGAGGGATTTGGGTTGTGAAAAGTTGGTATCAGAGCTCTAGGATCATAGGTTCTACGAGTTATGAGAAAGTTTAGAAGAGACTTACGGATCGGTAAAGAGATGTCTGTACTTTTCTACGAGAGACTACTGGGCTGTGAGGAAACTTCACTTTCTTTCGTTCCTTATCGTGCGACTTTATTCCACTTGAAGCCTATATCCTCGATTCCATCCTGTTCATTCGTATGCGAGGTGGAGTACTCGATATCAGTTTCACATCGTCGAGCGGTGGTGATGTTATGGATGTAATGTGGGATGATTTTTTTGGTGTTTTGTAGCTTATTATTGTCATCTCGTTGTGCAGAGGTTTTCCATTTATAGCAGACTCGGTGTTAGGTTGGCCACAGGTTTTAGGGACATATGCAATGTATTGCAATGATTCCCCCATTGGTCTTGATGCGGTGTTGGTACAGAATTGTAGGGTGATCGCTTATGCTTGCGGAAGCGCCATGAGGAGGATTATCCGATTAGCGATTTGGATTTTGGCATTTATTCCAGCGAAGGAGAGGTACTAGACTATGGATGTTCATGTTTTGTTTGATAGAGTTGCGAGATTGGGTATTTGTGTTCTTAGTAGAGTTGTCACTTGTGTTGTTGCGCAGTCATCCTTGATTAAGCCATTAAGGATCGTCGGTATGATGGTTTCCATTTTCTTGTCCTTGGGGACACGGTGTGCGAGGTAGTGCTATGGATGTAGTCCTTAGTGTGGATGGTGTGTCGCAATTTCTAGATCAGATTTGCATTCCTAGTGTTGATGATTCGATAGAGATGATCCATGAGGAGGCTCGTAGTTGTGTTCTACTCGTCCAGGTGTTACAAAGAACTGTAATGATTCGAGGTTGCATTCTTGGGCATGTCTCATCGTGTTTGATTGTTAGCAGGCCGTGTATTAGCATTAGTGATTGAGTGGTTACTTCAGAAGATGGTTATACCAGTATGGAAGCAATAGCGTATCATTGTGGATTTTGTGCTACGATTGTCACGTATTTCGAGGATGTTTGATGCTATTTCAGTAATTATGGACTACTGAGGGCATGTCATATTGGTGGCAACTTCTTACATTTTGAGATTTTGAATTTGATGAGAATGGTTTGCCTGAACTACTAATGGATTGTGATTGTTTGATTATCATCTTATTGTGCATAACGTCTTGTGTTTGGAGGTGTTGAAGGGTCTTCTAGTTTTTATGGTGAAATGAAATAAATTTTTGCAGCTTGTGGATGAGTGTGGACTCAGGGTGAGTCATTGATTACATGGCAGTTGTGCTCATGGCAAGTCATAGAAAGATGTTTCTATGAGGTTAATGTAACGACTTGGCCGGTCATTTGGTATATTTGAATCCCTTGTCCCCATTTGATGCTCCCCCATGTGTATTTATTCTTATGTGACTTACGGCGATGGTTGGTTTGGTTTCGGGAGGGTTTTGGATTGAATTGAAACACATAGTTCCAAGGTTTAAAGCTAAAGTTGTAAGAGTTGATCGGGGTTTGAATATTGTGTAAATGACCCCATAATGACTTTTTCGATGCTTCTAATAGGTTAG